>NC_064626.1:274682411-274982411 GCF_023864275.1 Schistocerca cancellata | reverse complement strand
ACGAAAGTAATGAGAAGCAGCTGAAACGTAACGCCATAATTCGTGATCACGAAGTAGACAGAGTGAAGAAATTTTTCTATCTCGGAAGCGAAATAACGCGTGGCGGACGAAGCGAGAATGGCATTTAAAGCAGACTAGCACAGGCAAAGAGGTCATTCCTGGGTAATAGAAGTCTGCTGGTATCAAACATCCGCTTTAATATGAGGAAGAAATTTCTGACAAAGTACGTTTGGGGCACAATATCGTATGATAGTGAATCATGCGCTGTGGGGGAGGGGGGGGGGGTGGAGGGGGGACTAGAAAAGATGAGAGTCGAAGAGATTGAGATTTGTTGCTGTAGAAGATGTTGAAAATAACGTGGACTCATAAGATAGGAAGCGAGATGGTTCTCCGCAGAATTATTGGCGAAGGAAGGAACAGGCGGGAAACACTGACAAGAAGAAGGGACAAGAGAACAGGACGTGTGTTAAGGCACACTAGAGGGAGAAGAAGAGGAACTGTAGGGAAAGAAATAATTGAGGATGTAGCATGCAAAAGCTACTGTGAGACGAAGAGACAGGCACTAGAAAGAAATTCGTTTCAGGCCGCATCAAACCAGTGAAAGCCTCACGGGATTAGCCGAGCGGTCTCAGGCGCTGCAGTCGTGGACTGTGCGGCTGGTCCTAGCGGAGGTTCGAGTCCTCCCTCGGGCATGTGTGTGTGTGTGTGTGTGTGTGTGTGTGTGTGTGTGTTTGTCCTTAGGATAATTTAGGTTAAGTAGTGTGTAAGCTTAGGGACTGATGACCTTAGCAGTTAAGACCCATAAGATTTCACACACATTTGACCATTTGACCAAACCAGTGAAAGAACTGGCAACTCCAAAAAAGCATAGTGGTAAGTCAGTGTATCCTGGCTGATGCTTAACATCACCTCTCCTTTGATGAAGGTCCGCAGCTCGTGGTCGTGCGGTAGCGTTCTCGCTTCTCACGCCCGGGTTCCCGGGTTCGATTCCAGGCGGGGTCAGGGATTTTCTCTGCCTCGTGATCACTGGGTGTTGTGTGCTGTCCATAGGTTGGTTAGTTTTAAGTAGTTCTAAGTTCTAGGGGACTGATGACCTTAGATATAAAGTCCCATAGTGCTCAGAGCTATTTGAACAATTTTTTTTTTTTTTTTTTTCCTTTCATGAAGGATATTCAGTTTGCATCAGAACACGTCACCAGACAGTAAGTGTAAAAAGATTGCTGTGACGCATAACATACATTTTTAAAGCGTTTGTGATGTCTTTAATAAAGGGACCCTCCTCCATGTGCTTAACCGTGGTTTGTATAGATGCAGATGCCCTATTCGAAGGGATTAATTGGTAAATCCTTGCTCAAGGTAAAATCTAATATGGATAAAATTTTAATTTGCCAGAAAGTTTCGCTACAGGCTACGTTGAAGATTAAAGTGTTGTCGCACTAAAGCGAAAATTTCAAACTTCCTCAGTGTGCTATAAACAGTTGTCACGTTTTAGATTTATAGACTGTCACTTCTGTTCTAAAACTATTCTGTTAATCTGTGCCGTGAAAACAGCAGATAGTGAGCACTAGAGGAAACGGCCATCGACTGTGATATTCGTAGTTAGACTCATTAGAGGAAAATTGAAGAAGAACCGCGAGTAAAGGAGGTGCGCAGAAGGCAATACTCGGACGGCGTCTACCGGAGCGCGGCTGTGGCAACCGCAGGGTAGGGCGGGCTTCCGGCTGGCGGGTAGCCGCCTCCTCGTCCCTCCGCTGGATGCGACGTCTGCGGCGGGGCCGTGGGCGGCAGAAGGGGGAGTTTATCTCATTTCCAGTCGTTTGCCGCACAATCTTCGTTTCCGTTCACGTAGCACAGAAATGCAGCGTCAGGCCTCAGTTGGGATCTGGTGCTTACGAGCTCGCCGCATCCCTCCCTTCGACTGCCGCGGCGAAGCCAGTAGCTGACTTCGGGTGCAAGGGCGAACGGAACGATGAAGGCTAAAGTGTTGTTGTTTACGAGTTCAGTAGTTTTACCTGTCTAGCTTTCAAAACTGTAATATCCTTCAGTGAGAGAGAGCCGTGCCGAGGTGATAAAAGATCCTACGCCCTTGGCAGAACTTCCGTACCTCAAGACACCAGCACCCTTTCCTACGGCAAAACAACCTTTTCGCAGTTATTTTCTGCGCAGATTTAGTAAATTTTCTAACTTAGGTGTAGTAAAAATCAAACGTTATTGAAAAATACGATGGTGAGTAAAATGAAAACCTTAAATTTGTAATAACAAATCGAAATTTCGCGCCGTTATCCTGTAAGTTGGTAAGCGTGCTGCAAACAGCGTGCAGAATGGCCTGTAGGTGGCAGCGTAGTGCAGATGAACACATACCGTCGCAGTATCAGTATAAAGATGGCCGCCCCACTTGCGACTTGCACCAAGGAAGAACAGCGTTCTGTTATTCGGTTTTTGCGTAGTGAAGGTGTGAAACCTACTGAAATTCATCGACAAATGAAGGTTCAGTACGGTGATGCATGTTTGTCACAGCAGCAAGTCTACGAATGGAGTAGGAAGTTCGCAAATGGTGTGACTTCAGTGGAAGATGCTCTTCGTCCAGGACAGGCACAACGAGTTGTGACTCCACAGAACATTGCAGCATTTGAAGCCATAGTGAAGGAAAACCGCCGAGTGACATTGAATGAGGTTGCAGCATGTTTACAGATTAGTCATCGGTCAGCACACCACATTGTGCATGATGTGCTCCAGTTTCACAAAGTGTCTGCAAGATGTGTGCCATGGCAGCTGACTCCTGAAATGTGAGAACGACGTGTTGATGCTTGTGAAAAACTTCTTCGGCGCTTTGAACGAGAAAGTGATGGCTTCCTTGCAAGAATCGTTACTGGGGACGAAACCTGGGTTCACTTCCACCAATCGGAAAAGAATAGAACGAGCAAGGAATGGCGCCATTCCTCATCACCAAAAGCAAAGAAGTTTCGAACAGAACCATCAGCAGGGAAGGTTATGCTGACTCTCTCTTGGGACGAAATAGGCGTCATTTTGGAGCATTACATGCTGAGAGGGACCACTGTCACCAGTGCATCATGCACAATCTCCTAAAGAATTATCTGCGGCTTGCAATCAAGTCAAAGCGACGTGGATTTCTGTCGGCAGATGTCCTTTTGCAACATGACAATACAAGGCCCCACATTGCCCGTACAACAGTTGCAACAATCACAGACCTGCATTTTGAGTGTCTTCCTCATCCACCATACTCACCAGACCTTGCCCCAAGTGATTTCAATATGTTTGGACCACTCAAAGACGCAATGGGAGGAAAGAAGTTCCGTTCTGATGAAGAGGTACACCACGCGATGCATGAGTGGGTTGCGCGGACTACCAAAAGAATTTTTTTTTTGTGAAGGAATTTATGCACTTTGTAATCGCTGGAGGACTTGCATTGAGCATGGGGGAGATTATGTTGAAAAGTGATACAGCTTTGTACCACTTCTGCCCAATAAATAATATTTAAAAAATATTTAAGGTTTTCATTTGACTCGCCCTCGTACTACGTGAATCAACTATCTTGATGAAAAATGTTGCTCACAACAAATGAAATGTACAATAGGCAGTCAAATGAAAGCGAGACAGATTAAACAAAAGTAAGTTTATTATTTCAAAACTAACTGCTGTAACTGGTTAATACATTCATCCCACTGTGAGACAGTATAGTATCTCCCTAGCTTCACTTGTAATTATTTTAAGCAGCGTCCCTGATGTTATGGTAACACACTATATTAAATAATTAATTGCAGAGTTTTACAGTGGCTAGCAGGCTCGACCGCGGCGTTGAAGCTCCTTACCACTCCCTCATGATGCACGGCTTTTATTCTAATCTTCTATATATTCCAAACATTGTGTGTTACAGCACGTAATAAAGACAGTGATTAACAATTCGTTAATCATCTGCGGTGCTAGAGATTCGAATAGAACACGGCTTGACTCTAACAAGAAGAGAGAGAGAAAAAAAAAAAGTCGGAGTCCTACTTCTCTTCAAATTTATCGGAGACAGAAAGTAAACGCATAGCGCCTGGATCGCATATCAGAGTTACGTCACAATCAGTATAGTCTTCGGTCCACACAGTACTTTGTTTAATCATACATTTAATTGCAGGTGTAGTAAGTTACTTTCAACACTCAAGGCGAATGTTGTACTACTACAAGACGGTCAATGCCTTCATGCAAAAACGTTTGCCGTTGTCTACGGAATCATGATTGTACCCACGCGGGCACCTCTTAGTCGAAAACGAATTGACTGCCACTAATGTCTTTCTTCAGGCCTCCAAAAATACGGAAATCGCATGGGGAGAGATCGGGACAGTATGGATGATGTTTTTAAGGCTTTTCCAACCAAATTTCTGCAGCGTAGTCGAAACAGTCCGCCAACAAAATGCCCGCCGACATGTTGCCAAGCTTGTTTCGAGTACACGGCAGGAGTTTCTCTGGAAAGCCCTTGCACAACCTCCGTGCAGTTCCGAATACTCCCCATGCGATTTTCATATCCTTGGAGCCTTGAACAAGAAGACATTTGCGGTCGTCGATTTGCTTCTGGACGAACAGGCACACTCCTGGGTATAATCATGATTCAGTGGGCAACCACAAACATTTTTACTTGAAGACATTGACCGATTTGTCTCATACTGGGATAAATGTATTACGTTATGCGGATTACTTTTGAAGTAAGAAACAGCTTACTTTTTCCATCTGTGTCGTTTTAGTTTGTCTACCCTTTATATCATTGTTTTCAATAAAGTACAAATTGTACAAAATTCTTAGCACCTAGAAAGCAAAACAAAATATATATTTTATTGTCTCCCATGACAATTTTGTACTCGTCCTAATGGCTAAGAGTGATAGGTACATCGACAGCGACAGTCGAGTGGAATTTGACACAAGAACTACATGGGTAAACGTTTAGCACAGTGTTTAGCAAAGAAACTTAAGATTTTCAATGCTTCAGCGTGTATTAGGGTTTCATTCGCGCTAGAATGACAACAAAGCCAAGTTCTTCCTGTGGTCTGTAACAAGAAGCTTGACCGCTGCAGCCGATGACCAGTTGCAGAAAATACTTTTGCTTACACGAGAGTTCAACTTAGCTCAGCAAGCTATAGCACAAAGACTGACAGTATTGTTAATCAGCTGCGGAAGGTTTATTCTTGAATACTTCTTTATTTACATAGCAGATCCTACCAACTGAAACATGGGTGCAGCGAAATTACCGGTAGGAGGGGCAAGTAAATTACATATCATTCCTTCTATTTTGCTTGCTTCCTCTAGTATCGCGTCTCGCTCCAGTCCTCAGTCGGCACACACAGTCAAAACTCGTAAGCCTTCAATACCATAGCGAAATAGCAACAAGAAAAAAATTGGGAATTTGTGGTAAGATCCTATGGGACCAAACTGCTGAGGTCATCGGTCCCTAAGCCTACACACTACTTAATCTAACTAAAACTAACGACAACACACACACACACACACACACACACACACACACACACACACACACACACACACACACGCCGTAGGGAGAACTCGAACCTCCGACGGGGGGGGGGGGGGGCCGCGCGAACCGCGCAAGGCATCTGAGACCCTGTGGCCGCCCCACGCGGCTAACAGCAAGAATTTCACTGTTGAACATGAGCGAGGAGAGTCGTGCTAGTTGTCAGGCATGCACAATTCTCCCCATTGCACCAAAGGTACCAAACACGAAAACACGAGGTGCATATCAGTCAACTCTGTCTGCTGTGTTTCATTGTTAACCTGCAACTAACACTACTGGCAAAACCAACCCTATGCAGAATTAAGCCGTATTGAATGCAAGGATGAGGGCGAAGAGTGAAAGGTGGATTCCTGCTCTCGACGGTATATACAGTGCACACTCCCATCAACTGCACTGCTGTGGATATATTTCCACTCTAATACAGGTACAAAGATATATAGGATAAGAAATCAGTTGAATGCAATTACGCTGTAATGGGACACCGTAGAACACGGCTCACTTATGCTAAACTCCTCAGAAAACATCCCTGAAAAAGCTCCGAAATTTTGTCGGTATTTTGTTTCATGTTGCATAGAATTAATCAATCAGGTTTCCAACTTGTACATCTCTTGAGGAAAGCGCAAAACATGGTTAATATCAAATGCAAAGTACTCCGCTGTGAAGGCGACAGCTTCCCCGGTCAATGAAAATTACACCCACAGGACCTAATTTTCTGTTCGGCCAACATATTGGGTTCTATCACTCAAAATACTTTGTAACCAGTCAAATATTTGAGAAGCTGTTGCGCACGATAGCACTTTGTTGACATTCTGTAGTGTGATGAAATTCTGAACGATTTTAGGGAATTTAAGAATAGCCTGTGAAATCTTTCTGCTAGCCCGCGCCTATGGTTCACAGGATGACGTATATGAAAAGAACGAATTTTGTTTCGCGTGAGCGATTCCTTTTAAAGCTGCCTGATTTACAACTACATGCGTAACTCCGCAAGGCGTCATATGGTGCATGGCGAAACGGACCCTGTACGTCTCGTTTGGTATGTCTCAAAAACACAGTAGACGCACAGTTCCACGGAGTTACGTCGCGCCTTAGTGACTGCGCAGGTATCGTGTTGGCATGAGAGTTGCCCGCGAAAGGCCACAGATCAGTTTCCGTGTTCCGTTCTGATATACTGCTCTAATCTGTTAGAAAGTATGAGTACATAGAGCGCTCCTCTGCAGAGTAAAATATTCTCTCTGGGTTACAAGAGACAGCAAGTATTAGTTGTGAAATGTGCTGCAATCGCGTTGTGAATTTTACTAATATGCTCTTTATGCCTAACAAAGAAAGCTGTTGGTGTAGTGGCTGGAGATTATAATTCTTTTTATGATTGAATAGTATCACAGCGGTTGTTTTGCCCATTGACGTTAAACACGACAGTTAGTAATTAAATTTTTGGAACTACTGAACACAAAAAGGAATATGGGTGAACGAAAAAAGGAGTGGCTATTCGCTACACAGCGGTAAATGTTTATCTAAGTTCGGGTTCTTGGGGTGGGGGGGGGGGAGACGTAGAGGAAAAAGGGAGGTATTATAGTAACGTCGACATAATTACGAGGTGATCCCTCGACAATTTGGGTTTCCGCGTCTCTTGGGCTATACGCATGAGATTTTAAAGTACTTTCTCCATGGTTAACTGCTCTCCGATTTGTGCAAATGTTCAGATAAGGTAAAAACAACTATTCTTTTCTGCTTCACTCACTGCGTACGTCAACATTGCACTTCGATGCACACACCATTCGCACCAGGCGGATATCGTTCTGTTTTATACCTTTGAATAAATCCGTGTCATGCACATATAATATGCTTCCGGCAGGCAACGATGAGACGATAAAATTAGGTGTCGTCATGCAGCTGTGGGGAAATATAAACCGCAATTAGAGCACAGAAAGATTGTTTGTATATTTCTGCCAACATTTTACAATTATTATTACTGGTTGCGTCATCAGTTGCCAAGAGTTGCGCGAAAGATTTTGAAACAGTCAAATTTACCGACAAACCCGCGACAAAGCCGTCTCTCTCTCTCTCTCTCTCTCTCTCTCTCTCTCTCTCTCTCTCTCTCTCTCTCTCTCTCTGTGTGTGTGTGTGTGTGTGAGAGAGAGAGAGAGAGAGAGAGAGAGAGAGAGAGAGAGAGAGAGAGAGAGATTCAACATCAGCAAGCTGGATGTTGAAATAGAATATTATAATGGCATGCTTTTATTTTCGTCTGTGATGACAAAATTGTTTGGGCCTTAAACTACCGGTTTCAGTCAGCGATCACCAGTTTCAGATCTGCAGCAGAACATGGCAAACGAACAACTGGCGGACAGTATACCCTTAAAACGAAGAAATACAGCATTATGAAAAATACAACTTTCATATATGAGGAAAACACGCACTTTGTATGCAAGGCACATATATTTTTAAACATTTCCTAATATAGTGAAACTATATTGCCATCGTTAGGAAACACAGACAAAATCAGCTTAGCATCGCCGCACTTATTTGAAATATGGTGTGAACCAGGCCACCGTACCGTCGGTCACACTGTTAGTAGCGCTACTGTTCATGATAAACCGCGCAAAGTAGCCACAAGAAATGTGTGTTGTAAGAAGCTCGTTAGATATCGATACTGTAAGTCTACACACATTCGTCAATTATAAATTTGTACAGAATGATATAAAATGGAGAATAGTAAAGTCTATTGTCGGCTTACCAATAGTACAAGTTACTATAGTGATAAAATATAATAAATTAAAAACACAAGTTAAATTGAAAATTGTTGAGAAAGAATTAAGTGACAGTTCGTGACTGTGAGATGCTCTACCTTTAGATAAGAATAATAACATATGCAAGAACACAATCACATCTTGTCACTTAACCATTTCCTTATCAACAATTTTAAATTCAACTTTATTCGCGTGTTTAATTTCTTACATTTTATCACTGTAATAACTTACACGCGTGATAAGCATACTATAGACTTCACCTGTTCTTCATTCTATTGCTTGTGTACAGTTTTATAATAGACGAATACGTGTAAACTTAGAGCAGAGACATCTAACGAGCTTACAACACACACACACACACACACACACACACACACACACACACTTTTTTGTGGCTACTGTAGCGCAGTTTATCGTGAACAGTAGCGCTACTAATAGTATGACCGCCGGCACTGTGGTCTGGTTTACACCATATTTTAAATATTGGAATTGTCTACATGGTTTTCTAAGTCAGTCAGTTGAATGAGGATCATAATTCTTTCTACACAGGCGATTACGGTCGAATGCACCTACGTCAGACTGGAACATAAGTCCTTAGGGTCACAGATCGGTCGAGTTGCCGTACATAAATCTCGGGAGGTAAATGCATGTAATATCGCTTGTCCCAATGCGTGACAAATCACAAGAAATGGGTGCTCAAATAACTACGTAGAATATTCCATTTTTAGATGTAGCTTTGCGTAATTGAAAGCATTATTAGTTGCAAGTGATACTGTATAGTTTACCTCTTAATTTTCGAAGTATTATTCGAGTGAATTCTTATTTACTTACTTACTCTCAGGAAAGCAACCGACAGGTTCTACTGGGCCCAAACCCAACATAGGCATTTGTCATGTATTTATCAGACAACAGTAATGACTCTCTAAATCACAGTCTCACTAATTGAACTAAACTCAGGGCAATCAAAAAAACAAAAATTAAAATTATAAAAATGTACAAAATTCGCATTCGAGTGACAGGTATACGACGAATTGAAGGTGATAACATTCATTACACAGCATTTATATTAATGTGATTTATCGTGTAACCGAAATTTAGCGGATTCCTTTTGGTATTCACGTGGATGATTTCACACTTTTCATTGATTATACCCAACTGCCTCTTTTCACACTAGTCTGATTCTTTGTGTAAATCATTTTTCAATTGCTTTTGAGAATCTGGTGACAAGATGCCGAATGACAGCATCATCTGTAAACAATGTAAGAGTACGGCTCAGATTCTCTCCTAAATCGTTTATATAGATTAGGAATAGTGGAAGGCCAATAACACTTTGGGGTCGCCAGATAGTACTTCTTGTTTACTCGATGACTTGCCATCAATAATTACAAACTGCTGTTGACAGGAAGTCACGGATCCAGTCGCACAACTGAGACGATACCGCGTAGGCACGAAATTTGCTTCTCTGGAACGGTCTCAAAAGCGTTTTGCAAATCTAAAAATATGGAGTCAATTTGACATCCCCCGTCGATAGCACTCATTGCTTCGTGAGAATAAAGAGCTATTTGTATTTCACAAGAACAAGCTACCTTCGTTGAAAGCCACAGAAAATTCTCACTTCTTGTTGGTTACAACTAACAATACATAATACAACGGCTAGTGTATTATAGAGTAACCCCTATTACCACAGTACCAGTGCTCGAATAGTGAGTATTCTCACTCAGTCATATGTAGTGTTTGGTGGTGTACGTTTTTTCCTTAAATAATTGTTTGTAGTACAGTGAACATGGTGTCATGTCCCTCTGAAAGTTCTTTTGAGCATGACTGTGCTTTACTAGTCATGGACATATTACTCTCCTCCGACTTTTGGATGCTTTACCCAGCCAGTTAGGGGAGACTTACAGTTTAACGTTGACTGCGGCTGGGGTGTAACTACGTGTTTTTCAGTGTGCTAGACTCATTTTCCCCATTCCTCTTCGTTTCCTGCCTTTACCTGTGGGGAGAAATGTTGCAAATACGTACTGTAACATCCCTACCTCTCTAATATCACCATCGCCGTCATTACACGAATAAAAGTTGGTGGTTGTTATACACTCCTGGAAATGGAAAAAAGAACACATTGACACCGGTGTGTCAGACCCACCATACTTGCTCCGAACACTGCGAGAGGGCTGTACAAGCAATGATTACACGCACGGCATAGCGGACACACCAGGAACCGCGGTGTTGGCCGTCGAATGGCGCTAGCTGCGCAGCATTTGTGCACCGCCGCCGTCAGTGTCAGCCAGTTTGCCGTGGCATACGGAGGTCCATCGCAGTCTTTAACACTGGCAGCATGCCGCGACAGCGTGGACGTGAACCGTATGTGCAGTTGACGGACTTTGAGCGAGGGCGTATAGTGGGCATGCGGGAGGCCGGGTGGACGTACCGCCGAATTGCTCAACACGTGGGGCGTGAGGTCTCCACAGTACATCGATGTTGTCGCCAGTGGTCGGCGGAAGGTGCACGTGCCCGTCGACCTGGGACCGGACCGCAGCGACGCACGGATGCACGCCAGGACCGTAGGATCCTACGCAGTGCCGTAGGGGACCGCACCGCCACTTCCCAGCAAATTAGGGACACTGTTGCTCCTGGGGTATCGGCGAGGACCATTCGCAACCGTCTCCATGAAGCTGGGCTACGGTCCCGCACACCGTTAGGCCGTCTTCCGCTCACGCCCCAACATCGTGCAGCCCGCCTCCAGTGGTGTCGCGACAGGCGTGAATGGAGGGACGAATGGAGACGTGTCGTCTTCAGCGATGAGAGTCGCTTCTGCCTTGGTGCCAATGATGGTCGTATGCGTGTTTGGCGCCGTGCAGGTGAGCGCCACAATCAGGACTGCATACGACCGAGGCACACAGGGCCAACACCCGGCATCATGGTGTGGGGAGCGATCTCCTACACTGGCCGTACACCACTGGTGATCGTCGAGGGGACACTGAATAGTGCACGGTACATCCAAACCGTCATCGAACCCATCGTTCTACCATTCCTAGACCGGCAAGGGAACTTGCTGTTCCAACAGGACAATGCACGTCCGCATGTATCCCGTGCCACCCAACGTGCTCTAGAAGGTGTAAGTCAACTACCCTGGCCAGCAAGATCTCCGGATCTGTCCCCCATCGAGCATGCTTGGGACTGGATGAAGCGTCGTCTCACGCGGTCTGCACGTCCAGCACGAACGCTGGTCCAACTGAGGCGCCAGGTGGAAATGGCATGGCAAGCCGTTCCACAGGACTACATCCAGCATCTCTACGATCGTCTCCATGGGAGAATAGCAGCCTGCATTGCTGCGAAAGGTGGATATACACTGTACTAGTGCCGACATTGTGCATGCTCTGTTGGCTGTGTCTATGTGCCTGTGGTTCTGTCAGTGTGATCATGTGATGTATCTGACCCCAGGAATGTGTCAATAAAGTTTCCCCTTCCTGGGACAATGAATTCACGGTGTTCTTATTTCAATTTCCAGGAGTGTATGTTTCTAGGCTCTTAATGTGATGTGACCTCTCTGAATTTTATGAGTAAGCCTCTTCGCAATACACAGCACTTTCCTTGCAGAGTTCGTTGAGAATATCAGTGAGTTTGTGCCGCTGGTTAAACAAACCGCGCAGCTCTTCTTTAAATCCTTTATCCCTCTCACTAATACAGACTGGCAATGGTTGCACGCCAATGAAGAACTCTCAACGACTGGTTGGTCGAACGAAGTTTTATAAATGGCCTGCATCGTGGCTGAATTCCGTTAGGATTCACCGAATAAATGTGATTCAAGCATACACCTTCTCCACAGCCAAACTTCTGTGGTCGTTCCACCTTAAAATTTTCTGCAGTCTCTAATGTACGTAACGGTTGCGACCGATTCCAACGAGTGTAATGCATTTAATAATCTGCGCATTAACAGCCCAACGGAACAAACCTTCCTTCCATGAATAAAGTTTTCTAACTGACTTTCCTATATTGGTGTGTTTGTTTTCTCGGAAAAGTTTTATTTATTTGTATGCACATATCTTATCCCCTACGAATTAATCGCCCTTAGATATTATACTCTTACGCTAGCACCTGGTACTCGATCTTCGGGATGGCTTTTAGCGCTCTCATCCTTGCTTGTAATACGACGGCTTTTCTCCGTTTTTGGGAACAGAAAAAATTAACGTCAACTATGTGTGGCGAATATGGAGTCTCAGGTATCGTTATTGTATTGTTCGGAGCCAAACAGTAACGAGCAAGCAACGTAGTGTAAGTAGACGCGTTATATTGGTGGAAGAGCCATGAAGTTTCATCCCAAATCTGGACGTATTATTTAGATTGCTTCATGCAAATTTTGTTGAACTAGTTAAATAGTGCCCTTTATTGACCGTTCGACCTTGTGGCAAGAATTCGTGGTGCAGTATAGCGTTAAAATCGAAGAGTACAGACATCGTAACCTCATTTTTTTTTCACTTTGCGATTCACAGTGCTTCCACCGGCACGAATGAACCTTGGTTTAAACGTCATATCCGTAGACCCATCTTGATCACCTGTTATGGAACTTTTCAATAGTTCTCCGTCATTGTTGATTTCATCTAGCGACTCCTGAATAGCTGACGCTAACCGCTGTTTTTCTTGGAAGTACAAAAATTGTGTAACAAATTTTGCCGTCTCACGCATCGTACTAAAAGCACCCGAAAAAGTTTCACAAGAGTCAGTAGAATTACCAACAACATCAGCGACTTCTGTGATTGTCATTCGTCGATCTTACACAATCATTTCTTTTACTTTTTCTTAGAGTTCATTGTTGATGTTGTGTTGGGCCGAAGAGGATGCTCGCTTCACTGTCTTCGGTACGCTTAAACCATTCCTAAACCCTTGTTTTACTCAAAGCAGACCCCCAGAAAAACAGTATTTAATAATTTCTAAGAAAGTTCTTCCGTTTTATTCCGTTTTATAGAAAAACTCTGTGATCTGTTTGTAATAGAAAATAAATAATTGTCAATACTCCCAAAATCCATATAGTCTCATTGACAGCCGATAACAGACCTGTATGTCCGATATGGCGAACATTGTGCACACATGTTTCAGACACGTTTACTAACAGAACAACGAAAAATAGTGCGAATTGGACTATTACAATTCGTGAAATCAAATTCCAGTTCCTTTTTGAACACTTCGTATAGGCCTATCTCTGCATCGTTTTCGTATATGTCTGCATCGTTTTCAAGCAGCCTCGCAGAGCCGAGAAGCTGTATTTTTCTTCTTATTTTCTCGTGTATTTATATTATCTCGAGTAAATATGGCTCTTGTGTGGATTGCGCTAGTTTCTTTTGTGCTCGCTCTTCGTGTCTACTTGAGCCTCGGAAACTGCCCTGTGTCGGATACTGGGCAGGACGAAACACTCAGGATGCGGGTGGGTACGAGGAGAGCCGCACTGCTGCAGAGACAGCCGAGCATTTAGATTCGAGTGAAGTTTGCGCGGGGAAACTTAGCAGAGTAAATCACATTGTAGTTGGTGGCCTCGCGCCGCGCCACGCCACGCTGCGGCACTAGTTTCGAGTTGCAGCGCGCCGGGCGCCTCCTGTTGGTGGCGACGTTCCGCGGCGGCAACTCCAAGCACTCGCACTTGTTCAGCGCCGCCGCCGTCGCTGCCATCAGACAGCGCCGAGTAGAAGGGGCTTCCCCGTCGCAGCCGCGTTTCACTGCCGGCTGCAGCAGCGCGAGAAGGAAGTTTGCAGCCGGGAGCGGATGTCCCGAGCCAAGTGAACGCTTCTGACAATCACGGAATCCTGCATCACTGTATCGCCAGAAGTTGCGTGGAGGTCGTCTGTCGTTACCTTGACAGCGAATGGCAGTAATCATCGTTTCTGGAATGTGCGATGTTTTTGTCGAAGAGGTTTCTATGTTCCTTATTGGTCAACTGGAATCACGTTCCAGCTCTAATTCCTATGCTTTCTTGCTTTCTGCACATCGGGTATTAATTTGTCGTTATTGTTGTGACCAGGCGAAACTACTTTCCTCTGGCCACAACTGTAGGTTCTTTGATTGCTCTGCGTCAAGGATCATCATACTTTATTACAGAAATGAATAAAAGATTTTCTTAAGTTTAACAAACTTCTTTGCCACAAGAGTTACGGATAGTTTACAACTCTCATTGACATGCAAAGCATCGCCAGCCGGTGTGGCCGAGCGGTTCTAGGCGCTTCAGCCTGGAACCGCGCAACCGCTACGGTCGCAGGTTCGAATCCTGCCTCGGACATGGATGTGTATGATGTCCTTAGGTTAGTTAGGTTTAAGTAGTTCTAAGTTCTAGGCGACTGATGACCTCAGATGTTCAGTCCCATAGTGCTCAGAGCCACTTGCAAAGCATCACTTGATGCACAGATTAACAAACAGTTCTCTTTCAGTTCGACATTTACATGAACAAATTCATTCTCATTGGCCCTATACTATGATGATGACTCCTACCCGTGAGGTCACGAACTGGACGGGGGTGGGGGATAGGAGAGGTTTGCTAGCTAGACACTATATTGACCTCAGCGTGAGGGCGCTGCTGTGTTGAGTTGTGAGGCGTGCTCTTCAGTAGCGCATTGCAGCACGGCCGACTAGAGATTGCAGCGAGCCTTCACTAATGTTTGTGGTACTGCCACCCTTGGTGTGGCAACACGATCTCTGTACTGTACCACGGTTATCTTTATTCAGTTCTTATCGGTTCTCATTTCTGATGTCCTACAGATACATTCTTTCAAATTTAACATTTTATTATTCATAAAACGAGTTAAGTCTGTCATTTTGATTTCTTTCTGAAGATCGTTCTTTCTCAGATCGTTCTCTCTCTCTCTCTCTCTCTCTCTCTCTCTCTCCCTCTCTCTGTCTTTTTAAGCTTTGTGTTTTCATTCGGCTAAGATGTCTAGCCCCCCCATGAACCATGGACCTTGCCTTTGAAGGGGAGGCTTGCGTGCCTCAGCGATACAGATGGCCGTACCGTAGGTGCAACCACAACGGAGGGGTATCTGTTGAGAGGCCAGACAAACGTTTGGTTCCTGAAGAGGGGCAGCAGCCTTTTCAGTTGTTGCAGGGGCAACAGTCTGGATGATTGACTGATCTGGCCTTGTAACAATAACCAAAACGGCATTGCTGTGCTGGTACTGCGAACGGCTGAAAGCAAGGGGAAACTATGGCCGTAATTTTTCCCGAGGGCATGCAGCTTTACTGTATGATTAAATGATGATGGCGTCCTCTTGGGTAAAATATTCCGGAGGTAAAATGGTCCCCCATTCGGATCTCCGGGCGGGGGCTACTCAAGAGGATGTCGTTATCAGGAGAAAGAAAACTGGCGTCCTACGGATCGGAGCGTGGAATGTCAGATCCCTTAATCGGGCAGGTAGGTTAGAAAATGTAAAAAGGGAAATGGATAGGTTAAAGTTGGATATAGTGGGAATTAGTGAAGTTAGGTGGCAGGAGGAACAAAACTTTAGGTCAGGTGAATACAGGGTTATAAATACAAAATCAAATAGGGGTAATGCAAGAGTAGGTTTAATAATGAATAAAAAATACGAATGCGGGTAAGTTACTACAAACAGCATAGTGGACGCATTATTGTGGCCAAGATAGACACAAAGCCCACGCCTACTACAGTAGCTCTGCAGATGACGAAGAAATTGAAGAAATGTATGATGAAATAAAAGAAATTATTGAGATAGTGAAGGGAGACGAAAATTTAATAGTCATGGGTGACTGGAATTCGGTAGTAGGAAAAGGAAGAGAAGGAAACGTAGTAGGTGAATATGGATTGGGGCTAAGAAATGAAAGAGGAAGCCGCCTGGTAGAATTTTGCACAGAGCACAACTTAATTATAGCTAACACTTGGTTTAAGAATCATGATAGAAGGTTGTATACATGGAAGAACCCTGGAGATACTAAAAGGTATCAGATAGATTATATAATGGTAAGACAGAGATTTAGGAACCAGGTTTTAAATTGTAAGACATTTCCAGGGGCAGATGTGGACTCTGACCACAATCTATTGGTTATCTGTAGATTAAAACTGAAGAAACTGCAAAAAGGTGGGAATTTAAGGAGATGGGACCTGGATAAACTGAAAGAACCAGAGGTTGTACAGAGTTTTAGGGAGAGCATAAGGGAACAATTGACAGGAATGGGGGAAAGAAGTACAGTAGAAGAAGAATGGGTAGCTCTGAGGGATGAAGTAGTGAAGGCGGCAGAGGATCAAGTAGGTAAAAAGACAAGGGCTAGTAGAAATCCTTGGGTAACAGAAGAAATATTGAATTTAATTGATGAAAGGAGAAAATATAAAAATGCGGTAAATGAAGCAAGCAAAAAGGAATACAAACGTCTCAAAAATGAGATCGACAGGAGGTGCAAAATGGCTAAGCAGGCATGGCTAGAGGACAAATGTAAGGATGTAGAGGCTTATCTCACTAGGAGTAAGATAGATACTGCCTACAGGAAAATTAAAGAGACCTTTGGAGAAAAGAGAACCACTTGCATGAATATCAAGAGCTCAGATGGAAACCCAGTTCTAAGCAAAGAAGGGAAACCAGAAAGGTGGAAGGAGTATATAGAGAGTCTATACAAGGGCGATGCACTTGAGGACAATATTCTGGAAATGAAAGAGGATGTAGATGAAGATGAAAAGGGAGATACGATACTGCGTGAAGAGTTTGACAGAGCACTGAAAGACCTGAGTCGAAACAAGGCCCCCGGAGTAGACAACATTCCATTGGAACTACTGACGACCTTGGGAGAGCCAGTCCTGACAAAACTCTACCATCTGGTGAGCAAGATGTATGAAACAGGTGAAATACCCTCAGACTTCAAGAAGAATATAATAATTCCAATCCCAAAGAAAGCAGGTGTTGACAGATGTGAAAATTACCGAACTATCAGTTTAATAAGTCACGACTGCAAAATACTAACGCGAATTCTTTACAGACGAATGGAAAAACTAGTAGAAGCCGAGCTCGGGAAAGATCAGTTTGGATTCCGTAGAAATATTGGAACACCTGAGGCAATACTGACCCTACGACTTACCTTGGAAGCTAGATTAAGGAAAGGCAAACCTACGTTTCTAGCATTTGTAGACTTAGAGAAAGCTTTTGACAATGTTGACTGGAATATTCTCTTTCAGATTCTGAAGGTGGCTGGGCTAAAATACAGGGAGCAAAAGGCTGTTGACAATTTGTACAGAAACCAAATGGCAGTTATAACAGTCGAGGAACATGAAATGGAAGCAGTGGTTGGGAAGGGAGTGAGACAGGGTTGTAGCCTCTCCCCGATGTTATTCAATCTGTATATTGAGCAAGCAGTAAAGGAAACGAAAGAAAAATTCGGAGTAGGTATTAAAATCCATGGAGAAGAAATAAAAACGTTGAGGTTCGCCGATGACATTGTAATTCTGTCAGAGACAGCAAAGGACTTGGAAGAGCAGTTGAACGGAATGGATAGCATCTTGAAAGGAGGATATAAGATGAACATCAACAAAAGCAAAACGAGGATAATGGAATGTAGTCGAATTAAGTCGGGAGATGCTGAGTGTATTAGATTAGGAAATGAGGCACTTAAAGTAGGAAAGGAGTTTTTCTATTTGGGGAGCAAAATAACTGATGATGGTCGAAGTAGAGAGGATATAAAATGTAGACTGGCAATGGCAAGGAAAGCGTTTCTGAAGAAGAGAAATTTGTTAACATCGAGTATAGATTTAAGTGTCGTTTCTGAAAGTATTTGTGTGGAGTGTAGCCATGTATGGAAGTGAAACGTGAAAGATAAATAGTTTAGACAAGAGGGGAATAGAAGCTTTCGAAATGTGGTGCTACAGAAGAATGCTGAAGATTAGATGGGTAGATCACATAACTAATGAGGAAGTGTTGAATAGGATTGGGGAGAAGAGAAGTTTGTGGCACAACTTGACTAGAAGAAGGGATCGGTTGGTAGGACATGTTCTGAGGCATCAAGGGATCACCAATTTAGCATTGGAGGGCAGCGTGGAGGGTAAAAATCGTAGAGGGAGACCAAGAGACGAATACACGAAGCAGATTCAGAAGGATGTAGGCTGCAGTAGGTACTGGGAGATGAAGAAGCTTGCACAGGATAGAGTAGCATGGAGAGCTGCATCAAACCAGTCGCATGACTGAAGACACAACAACAAGAAGATGTCCAGGAAAGACAAAAAAGACAAAGCTTCCCTCTATCTTAATTTCCGTTATTTCATGTATAGTTCGTTAAAGTGTTATTACTTTTCGTTTTCTAGCAGTATTATGGCAGATTTTGTCACATAGTTAAAGTGCTTCGATGAGGTAGTGGGTGTTGTTCATCTGGGGGAAAAAGACGCACCTTATTAGTGAAGTCCTTAGCATTCAGTCTTGTACCATTGATTGTAGTCCGATGAATTGCAAATCTTAACTGCAGACTTGATCATACAATTGGCTCCTTGGAACATCCTCAGCAAAACCACCACAGAAAAAAAGTATTATTTTGAGTAGAGACGGCGAGTTATAGCTGTTGGATACTTTCTGGGAAGTTAAGATTTGGCGCAGTAGCTGCATGTCGGATCTTCATTGATACACGTGGACAGTTTCGATCAGTACCAGAGACCAAGCCGACCGGTGTGGCCGAGCGGTTTTAGGCGCTTCAGTCTGGAACCGCGCGACCGCTAGGTCGCAGGTTCGTATCCTGAATCGGGCATGGATATTTGTGATGTCCTTAGGTTAGTTAGGTTTAAGTAGTTCTAAGTCTAGGGGACTGATGACCTCACGTGTTAAGTCCCATAGTGCTCAGAGCCAGCCAGAGACCACCCTCAGGCTTTTGGAACAACATTATTTACAGGTCATGGGTTCCTACTTGATAATTAGTATCGAATTCGTGGTTGTGTGGTTAATGTGCGCCTGGAATAGTATGTTGTCGTTTAAGCGAAACAGGCAGTGTTTCAGTAAATAAGTGACGTACAGCTAGTGTGCCAAATCCTTGTTTTTGAAAAAAAAAAAAGAAAAATAGTCTCGATATAGCAGTTCAGAGTTTACGACGGTCAAAAAATCTTATCAGAATCAAGCACTTCTATTTCGCCGGTACTCTTTTTCAACTTTAAGCTCCTCATCTGACACAAAACTGTCGCCGAATAACAACTCCAGCTTACGGTTAAATCCCGTATATTCGAATTTGAAAGCAGCAGCTGCTGATCCGCTATTCCTACAGCAGAACTGCTGCCGTCAAATCACGCACGCCTGCAGTAGTATGATAAAGCCCCAGTACGCAGTTTGGACCTGTCGTAGCCCTCCGCATCGGCGCCTCGATGTTCCTGTCCACTTCCCTTGACAAGCGCCCCGACCAGACACACGACGTTCGCGGATTCAGAGCAACTTGCACAATTTCTCATCCGTTTACGCTTCATAGCCAGACAGCGTTGTAATTTCGGAAATCATCGATTCTTTCTCGCTCGCGGCGTTCTCATTCGCCCAGTCTCCGCTGCAGTTAATAGTGACACCATTTTCGGAACCAAATTTGGGTAACTCTTAGCTAGAAGAGCTCCCATGATACCAAGAAAAATATTTTACGTATTACTGTCACGAATGCCACATCACGCTCGGATTTGGGAGAGATTTTTTTTTTTTTTCTATGGGTTGTCAACGTGGCCGAAAATCCCACCGTATTTCGGCTGTTGTCCCATCGATATTTCGCACGTATTTATTGCACATAAAATTACTCTCCGAATGAAATCCTGCTGGAATAATTACTAGTCCTATAACAAGCACGTAGAACAGCCTACGTGAAAACACGAGAAAACTGTCTTACAAAATGAAAGAACAGCTGGATTGGAGGAATACACACATCTGCACCGACAAATAAGTAATTTCTTGAAACTTCCTGGCAGATCAAAACTGTGTGCCGGACCGAGACTCGAACTCGGGACCTTTGCCATTCGCGGGCAAGTGCTCTACCCAAGCACGACTCACGCCCCGTCCTCACAGCTTTACTTCCGCCAGTACCTCGCCTCCTACCTTCCAAACTTTACAGAAGCTCAATTGCGAAACTTGCAGAACCAGCCCTCCTGAAAGAAAGGATATTGCGGAGACATGGCTTAGATACAGCCTGGGGGATGTTTCCAGAATGAGATTTTTCACTCTGCAGCGGAGTGTGCGCTGGTATGAAACTTCCTGGCAGATCAAAACACAGCTTTGATCTGGCAGGAAGTTTCATATCAGCGCACACTCCGCTGCAGAGTGAAAATCTCATTCTGGAGACATAATTTCTTCTTCTTCTACTACTAAAAAAATAAAAATAAAATAAAAATTTAAACAACAACAATAAAATCACAAAGTTGGCGAACCTCACTGTACGAGGAATAATTCAACGTAACGAAAATGACCTCACCGCCTCTTTGAAGCTGGCGTGGTATTCATGGTTAAGAATGTTCGGAGCAGTGTGTGTGTGTGTGTGTGTGTGTGTGTGTCGCTATCGGCGAGTACCAATCGCGCGCGGCAGCCGCATGACGCAAAGTCTGAGTAACGGCGTGGCAACCTTCCCCCCCCCCCCCCCCTCCTTCTCCACCTCCTCCTCTTTGCAGGCCACTTTCTCCGCGGTCTCCTTGTTCGCTACACTCAACTCGGCCGGTCGTTCACATCGGCTACCGACGCGGCCTGAGCCTCTGTTCGCCCTTTGATGCAATCTCACTGTGTTGTTAATTTCTGTGACCGTATGTAAATGGGGGAATAGACTTACCATCAGCTTCTTCACTGATTCAATGAATTGGTTGTTGCTAGATTGTTTTATTCTATTTCCTGTTGCCCTACAATCTCCGAAAACCATGTCTGTAAACACACATTTCTTACATTACGTGGCTTGCCTAAACACAACAGCCTCTTTGTTTTCCAGTCCCATGCGCTTGTCTTAAGGCGTGGTTGGTTCAAATGGCTCTGAGCACTATGGGACTCAATATCTGAGGTCATCAGTCCCCTAGAACTTAGAACTACTTAAACCTAACTAACCTAAGGACATCACACACATCCATGCCCGTGGCAGGATTCGAACCTGCGACCGGAGCAGCAGCGCGGTTCCGGACTGAAGCGCCTAGACCCGCTCGGTCACAGCAGCCGGCCCACATCTTTGTGATTGATACTCTTTGTACACTCCCATTTTCAAAAAAAAAAAAGCCGTTTTCACAGGGACGGCATTGAAACGTTCCTGTTTTGACGAACCCTCAAGCACACTATAACACCGCGACTGGCCCTCTAAATCACCCAATCTTAATTTCATAGAAAATGTGGGGCAGTATTTGGAAGAATGAATGAAACCTACCCACCAACAACAATGCAATTTGGTTTCACGAGATCAGTGGCGGCAGGCGATAATACACTACAGCACATTGCAAATATCGCAAACCGGAAATCACCCTAAAATGACGGCTTTTTGTCTTTGAATGCAAACCGAAAGTCACACTAAAATTACGCCAGTTCTTTTCGGATGCGTGCTGGTACGCAAATAAAACGGACGGAAACATTTTTAATAGCACTCTGCCCGCGATAGCAAGAAATCATTGTCGAATGCTGAAATGGTAGTCAGCCTCGATTAATTCAACTCAGAGTAGGGACGCAGCCGTCTGTCTTCCACTGAACACGCTCTGATGTCAGGTCATTCCTGTCGATACTGACTGTGCAACGTTGCTCACAGCACCAGGTCAATTTTCTTTGAGCACTGGATATGAAGTACGGTGCAAGCGTAGAGTATGAGGGATTTTAGTGCACAGGTAATTCATCGGTTCCGGTTCTGTTCCCGCTGCTTCCACCTTTTTACATTTTATTTATTCATCGCAATGTTAAGCTATGAATTACACCCTTCGGCTGCTATACACGTGCTCACTACATTCTGCGCTTAGAGCGGCATTGTTGACGCGGGCCGCGCGGAGTGGCCGCGCGGTTTGAGGTGCCATGTCACGGGCTGCGCGGCCCCTCCCGCCAGAGGTTAGAGTCCTCCCTCGGGCATGGATGTGTGTGTTGTTCTTAGCATAAGTTAAAGTACTGTGTGAGTCGAGGGACCGATGACCTCAGGAGTTTGATGAAGGACTTAATTGATTTTCGTTATTCGTCTTAGTTACTGTGCTGGACCAGATTAAGTAAAGCATTGCTCCAAACCTAAAAGACTTTGCAGAGGTAAAACCTCTTTTCGTAAACTTAGCGTATGGTTGATTTTCTTTCATACATTGCTCTGTGTGAAATGTAGATAAGATATCGAAATTTTATTTAAAATTGAAAACAGAATGACATGTCATTGCGTTCTAGAGTTAGTGATTTTTATATCCGGCGGAAACGGTTCATGATATCGAAACGGAACCTTACGCAAATGATGGCACGCAAAGAGATAGATATGTTATATGATAAAAACTCTAAACTTTATTATTCACTGAGATATGCAAGTAACTCGTCTGCAGCAGTGAGAGGGTCAGCGGAATGGGACGTGTAAACACGCCAATAGCGCTAAAGTCGTCCAAAGATTTTCGCGTAGAGTTTGAGGGACTTTTGAGCAGCGGTTCATGTGCGAGAGTCATAGTTCAGTGCTCATGTGTACGGATTGACAATTAGCTGGCTTGGTTTTAGTGCCTTTTGCTACTAGTGTCTTTTTCTTTTTTTTTTAATTCCTTGCAGTGTTAAACGATTAATTATAAAATTTAAATAGTCGTAAGAAGTTGTAGTCGTGTTAGCAAAATTAATATATTCAATTTTGTTATGATTGCTATCTTAGTAAGTCAAATGGCTATAGCCACCACTTGGTAGCACATGAGCCACCATTGGATCTCAGCGAGTAGTTTCAACTGGATATGGCATACTTGAAGATACGCGTGGACTATATTAAGACTATTGTCTAAGTATTGGACATTTGACAGTATTTTTTCGTTTATGTTGCGACGTTAAGATTTCATTGAGTTTAGTGTTAAATTTGTGCTCGAACTAGTATACGGCAACGTGAAAAATGTCGGTGACAACATTTCGAGAGGCTTTCTACCATCATTGGAACATGGCTAGCCGACGGCAACAAGGTGGGACAAAACAGCAATACGCTGCGCAAGGTGAAGGAGGCACGAGCGCCGCAGCAGCGGACGCACCCCGTGCTGCTGAACACATGCCGGAACTGCAGAACAACGCCCTGGCTATTTCTTTCCGCCCCTGGCCGTTACTTACCGGCTTAGCGGCTCGTCTGTAAGCTGCAGACGCCATGAATATGTATGGTGGCAGCAGCGTAATTGGACACCGCACCGTGTGCCCCGTTAAACCTGGCGTTCAGCCCGCCGCCGCCAAGCTATCTTATCTGTGCACACGTTTTACGAAGCATGTAAGCTTTCTTTAGACATTGTATTTTTCGAAACACAGCCGGTAATTTCGTATTCCCGGTTATCATTACTGACTTACACGTGGCCTCACTTTCTCGCTGAAGTCACTGTTTTTTTCTGGCACGCAACGAAACGATCATCAATGTACGAGAACTGTACGGCAATTAATTTAGAAGAGATAACATCTTCGGTATTAAATGACGTAGGCCGTGAAACCTGAATGGCCCTTTCTGTGTTTCTTTCCACTTTTTATTCCTTGTCAAAATGTACACGGCTGCCCAGACGCAGCCACCTGTAACACCTCCGCTGCCGGTGAAAACAATTTACCGCACGATACTTCACAATAGGCTGCAACATTATATTTGTGGCTCGTCCGTCTCGCTACGGGTCCGTAGTACTTCCGGCGCCAATGATTTTCAGCGGAGCTGTTCAGACAGCTGTGTGATTAATATTGTTCAAGAGATTTTGCCTGAGTCCTATAGATTTCCTGGTGTGTGTGTGTGGGGGGGGGGGGGGGGGGAAATTTTCAGCAACATTTTCACAACGATATTCATCACACGGCAATTCGAACAATGTCGCTGAACATCACTAACGTCAAATGTTCGGGGATCCCTGGAGGGTAAACGGTACATCTCTAACATCCTTGTCACAAAAAAAGTTTCTTTTTATCTCCCATAACCACTCTGAAATATTGTACACGTAGTTTTTGTTAACAAATTTTGAAGCTGTACGCATAGCGGCGGTAGTGTTGTGAGCTAGAGTGCGTATGTGGCAGCCGTGGTATGGCACCTTGTCAGTGTCACGTCGCAACCGACTGTTAAGTAAATTCACTGTAAGCAAAACTACAGTTGTTGTTCTGACGGTGATGTTACTGCTCACGTCGGAACTCGAGTATGTCGCAGTTGGAGTGTGGGATAGACATCAATCAAATTAGGCAAAGCCGCTACCGGAACTCTCAGATGACGCAGCAAGTTTACGGTGAGAACGCATTCAGTCGCAATGTTCTCTTTCGAGACACCGCAGATTTTGCAAGAAGGGAGACACGGTTTGGACTTTGGAGGATGATGTACTAACAAGCGTGAGGCTGCAGCTTGGAGTTGTTATGTGAGACGCACTCAGGCAGCGCAAGGTACTGCCGTACAGTACATATGATGCCCAGTACTCCGCGGAAATGCAAACATTAAAGGCACTTCAACGATTTGTATTGGTCGTAAAAACTTTTTTTTGTACGAAGTATGTTGAACAGGTATACGGAATTTCGTAATTTCGCGTGTTGTGTTAGTCCAATTCTCCCAAATTTCAGTTGTTGTGTTGGTAAATAATCCGAAAAATATGAGAGTAGTGTTAGCCGTATCGGACATTTTAGTCTGTCGTCAGCTATTTTGCTAGTGCAGACGAATAGTTATTTTCTGTAAAAAAGGTAATTTCTATTAAATTTGCCACAAGAACGGAATAAATTGCAGCAAAGTTTTAAAAATGTTAAGTATTCCTCTTGGTGAGTCTACCATGAGTAAAACAAGGGCTTGCGGGTGGTGTAAGCGTTCAGGGGCAGCCGTGAATACGTTGAACGACCCAACAGATCATCCATCGATGAAATCGTGGAAGAAGTGAAAGGACTTGTTATGAACAATTGGCGAATTACAATCGGCGATTTCCATGTGGTGTGTCCATTTAATGTGTCGTATGTAACGGCAAAATTTGTTGGAAAATTGTTGAATTTCGAATAGAATGCAAGTTGCTCAAGCGTCGCTATCCAAAGTTAATAACGATGCGGAATAACTAAAACGTGGCACAACACCTGATGAAACATGGGTTTACGGGCACGACGTGAAACTAAGACTCAGTTGTCCCAGTGGAAGCTCTCTGGATCGCAAACACTGAAAAAAGCTCGACAGGTGGTGTCAGATGTGAAGGTTGTGCTAACTTTGTTCTTAGATTTTAACGGTATAATAAGTTACACCATGAGTTCTTGACGTGGGGTCGAACGATCAGTGAAGGTTACTATTTACAAGTTCAACGCCGTTTGCATGAAACAATTCAAGGCGTCTACATCACGATAATGTGCTTGCTCAGACTTCATGGGCTGTTGCTCAATGTTAGGCCAAAAACAACAGTGTTACGATGCCCCAACCTCAATGCTTGTCAGACCTAGCTCCTGCGAAATGTTTTTCTGTTCCCAAAAATAAAGCAAACCAAAAAAGAACAGTTTTATTATGAGCATAGATGAGATTAAAGACCCAGTGCATCCCAATTATCGTGTTTCGGTGATAGAAGAAAGCCCTGCCATAGTGTACAGTGTCAAACGGGGACTATTTTGAAGGAGATAATTTTGATTTTCAACTCTTACCTATGATACAGAGACATGGTTTGTCCCTCTCAGTGCATATTGGGTTTTCGCACGTAAGCTGCCTCTCTTGAGCAGGACTCCTTCCTTCGACGGGTGCGATATCTTGGCAGACTTACAACCTTCTCTCAACACCTGAAGTACATGTTTTGTAGAGAATATATGATTCACTGACAACAACGATGAAGTTTCCGATTAGTGCGCTCTGTCCGGCTATCTCCGGTAGGGGGTAGTATAGCGGTAGGAGGCGAAGAGCAAGTTTGTGGCCGTTCAGGGGAGACGTAGGATGCGGGTAATTGACCGAAATAGAACAAGCTAGCGGATGCGGAGTTATCGCCTTGTGCGTTCCGAACAGGTATTTCTAGTACTGCCGTAGAGCTTTCACAGTGCTACTTCCAGGATACAGAGTGGCCCAAAGCGATTAATCTCCGTTCACAAAACTATGTATTCTGCAGGTATGGAGACAGAAACTAGCGATACATTTTAACTAGGGCATCAGAGCTAAAGATTTACTAGTTCGCTCATTTATCATACTTTTTTCCATAATTTCGTGAACACGCCGAAAAATTCCATTTTTCCACAAGGCTGAGCACCGCCACAACATAATCTGTATGTAAGAGGATTTCTGAAGAGCTAGCTACGTTAACGATGGATAGACCGTAATGGTCGCACGGCTCCGGCATTGAATCATAGTCGTCCAAGGTTGCCTCATCTCACGTATGTTTTATTACAGGGAAGGGACTGTCAAAGCCTCTATCTATGTGTCTGCTCTTCCAACTGCCTGGCAGCATCAGTGAATACATCAACTCGAGACATGCTCTCTGAAGTATGCGACGAGTTTGACTATCGTCTATCATCTGGATGTTTGCCCTTCCTCTGATGGAGGGTACATTGAATGTCTGTTACGGTAAATCAGAACTTCATCCTAAACGTAACTATAAAGGGTCCACAAGTTTGTTTGTGCATGAATGCGAAAGATATTGGCTTGTAAAATCGGATTTTTCTTTTGCAAAAAAATCTTTGAACACTACTGCGTAAGACACAGACTACCCTAAATTTGTATCTTTATTCATGACGTGTGAAATCGCACGACTTTTTTTTAAATGCGCTAATCCAGATAAAGTTGCGTTTTCTCTGAGAATTCTGTTGCAAAATGTAATAAGATATGTAGAAACGAGAACTTTTTGTTAAAATGAGAAGCGTTTTTCTGAAAGGTTGTTAAGATTACGTAAGAGTTCCTTCGATTTTAATGACAGTATAATTGTTAACATTTTTGCTGAGAGTCAGTAGTCATGGCTCGACAAAAAGAAGAGAGGCTCTCAGAAGATAATGTCGGATGTCAGTGTTACTTCGTGCACGTAGAAACATCGGTGGGTGTGTAAATCATTAGAGTTGCAATTCTCGGCTACAGGTAGAGCGACCACCAGAGTTCAGTGGTGTTTCACGTGTTTAGAGTTATTAGCAGGGCCGGTAGGGCATATAAGGGGGCGTGAACAGCATCAGATACTCAGTGATCATCGTGAAGGGTGCGAGAAATGTCTCGTACTCTCGTGAGACGGTGTCATCAGCACCTGACGGAATTTGAGAGGGGCCCATTCTGGGTCTCGATTTGGCTATCAGCTCGAATTGCGCAGTATCCAGATTTGGAAGGCTTTCGGGTAGAACAGTGGCCCGACATGTGACAGCGTGGGAAACTGACGGTAGGCATTCTCGTCATCAAGGCTCTGGTCGACCATGATTGACCACCACAAGGTAGGATCGGCGTAATGTGCGTCAAGCATTTCGTAAATAGTTCACATCTACGCCTGCCATCCAAGAACAAGTAATGGACTCCCTGCAATATTGAGTCGTCCCGCCAGCTGGTCGGAGGCTAGCAGCGGCCTAATAGGTAGGGAATTACCGTTCCATGCGTTGGCTGCTGTTAACATAAAAATACAAACGACTGTGCTGTAGTGACCGCCAAGTACAGACTGCTGACGATGAATGGCGTAGCATTATGCTCAACCCCCATTCGTGGTTCTGCACTACCCCAGATGACCATCGTCGACTCGACAGCGGCCTTGGGAGAGATTCCATTCCTCCAGTGTTTTGGAGAAGCACAGTGGTATTACCTCAGGCGTCATGGGGTGGAAAGCCATCGGATATGTTGTAAGGTCACGGCTGATAGTAATAGAGTGAACTTTAACGTTACAACGGTACATCAGGGACATCGTGTGTCCTCATGCAACAGCATTGTGGCGCCATTTTTCAACTGTACAATGCTTACCAACAAGTGGCAAGTGGCAATATGAACTGTGCCCGATTACACATACGTCAGCGTCTATACAGCTGCTGGAAACTGACAATGAGGGGTTCACTTGGAATCGATCGTGAGGTTGATTTCAGACGTCTATCGATGTTGATCGAAGTGTGACACAGACAGCTGCGCAAGTGGCCATACTTGTCACCCTACTCGGACACTAGTCGGTTACACCCGTCAGTGAAATCTGTACTCGTTTCTACTCTCCAGTCAGCGTGTGCGACTCTCGGGAAAAGATCTTACACTTGCGATTGATGACTTTCACGTGGTCTTTACTAATGTCCAGTGCCCACTATATCAGTCTCGGAAGAAGTCGTCAATTTTGTACCAATATGAATCGCACACCCTCTTGCGTGTTGTAAGTGCCTGTGCTTTTTACGTAATTGCCCTTTACTTAAAGGCGCGGGGTTAGGGGCTTTCTATGCTTACTGGTATGCGCAGCGCAGTGTAAATAAAGTGCATGGGCCTGTATGGTTCAACATGTGGAGAAAGTCTCCTGAAAATCCTTCATCGTTGTAGTTGACCTGCACGTCCTCTCACAATTCATCCACACTGCTTCCGATAGCACTTGCACTGTCATTACGCTGCACTGCACTGGGGATGGCGTACTAAATAACATTCCAGAAGTTGCGAGGACACGTCCAATTATTTTGAAAGTGTTTCATCAGGTTATACATTTACACTTTACACTATTCCATATGCATTGATTTACTAGTGGCCAGGACGTGTTATGGACAGACCTGGAGCTACCCCGTATCTTCTACGGTAGTTATAAAAGGTTGTAACACAACGATCCCAGCTAGGGCTAGCCACGTGTCGGATCGCTTCATGTGCATTTGTGAGAGGCCACTGACAAAGAAAATCTGAATAATCAGTATGTATCGCTGTGGATTCCGGAAGCATTCTTTAATGATCGAGGTGCTGATGAACTTACCAATCATCACGTTACGATGCATATTAACCGCTCATTAAAATTTCAGCGTTAATAGATACTGTAATAGACATTTTCTCGCCAAGCAGAGGAACAGTGTTACTGAATGTGAGTCCGCAGCTCGTGGTCGTGCGGTAGCGTTCTCGCTTCCCGCGCCCGGGTTCCCGGGTTCGATTCCCGGCGGGGTCAGGGATTTTCTCTGCTTCGTGATGACTGGGTGTTGTGTGATGTCCTTAGGTCAGTTAGGTTTAATTAGTTCTAAGGTCTAGGGGACTGATGACTATAGCTGTTAAGTCCCATAGTGCTCAGATCCATTTGAACCATTTTACTGAATGTGAACTGAATGCAAGAGGATTTAATTATCAGCTCAAGATGGCAGTAACCGTTAAATAAAAATAAAAATTCAAACGGCTCTTCTTCCTCGAGGAGGCGTTGTGGTAAGATGATGTCAGTATTTCGACATTGAAGGAAAGACAAAATCTGGAAATACTGTCCAAAGAAGACGCTTTCATTTCTGTAAGTCCGAGCAGATAACAACCGTTTCTCCCAGCAGTTGATAAACGTCCAATTTTTTTGAGGTCAGAAGCTGACCTGAATGCGGTCATTGGGAGGCCGTAAAACCTAAGAGCACAGCTGAACCAACCCCAATTTCCCAGTGTATGTTCACACCAGCTGTAGCAGCAAGACGACTCCGATGTAAACTCTAATTCCCATAAAACAAATAGCAGCAGTAAGCATATCTACTTACTCAAGCTAGCTGAAGCAGCATATCTGCCTTTAGTGGGCTGTATGCTCTCGCTGAACAATCGACGTTGAAGTTATTAGTTACATCAAGAGATTTAGCAAGTTGTGAAAGCAGGAGTGTGGTGTGCAGTTACGGTACCATCTCTTTCCAAAAAACCCCAACTTCTGTTGGTGTGTGACCAATAGGCGGCAACGTTTTGTCCCAGTACTAACAAGGATAGTTCGTAGCATCAAGAACATTTCATAATACTGTCATCGACGAATTGGCCTGTTTACTCTTGCTTCGTCCTGCGGGAAATAACCGTAGCCCTTTCAATTACTTGGTCCTCTGAAAAAAAGTTGCAGTATATTTTGCGCATAAATATAACTAACGGATAAACTGAGTCAACAGAAAACCTTTTCTTGCAGAATTTCCAGGATATCTTGGAACCAAAACAACGAAAAATGACAACAATAACACATTATCATCTTCCTGCATAAATCTTGTTCTTCTTGGAATGTAACGACTGTGGTATTCTGTAACTTAAAAATTTTTTAAATTATGTATTGAATATTCCACTCTGTATGTTTACCTTATGTATAACTGTTAATCCATATTAAAAATTTTATTGCCAGTATAAAGACTCTCCTGCAGCTAGCAACATTTACTGAAATGTAAAATCTGTACTAGTAATATTTGTACCATAATAAAATGTCTCTCTTACCAAAGACCGTTAAGTATTAAAGTGTAATACGCATCATATCCGTATTCTTTGTAAAAACACCAAGTGTTTAGATTCTGTAAATCAGTGTAAAACTAAGTGTCGCCAAGCACTGTGTGTATTTGTGTACGTAACTTAATAATGTACATTGTTGATAACACAAGCCATTGCACTGTAAGTACCTAAAACGTAAAAAAAACTTTCGGCTTCGTAAATGGTTCGTCTCCTATTACGAAATTTCCGTCAGTAGCACCAGCACTGCATCTAGCTACACTTGGTGCACAACACAATGTTCAACACCTCCATCTGGTGATGAGCCTGTAGTGGCTCGAAAACATGTTCGTGGTTGAATAAACCGTAAAAAAAGTGACTAGTTGCATATTTATTCCCAGATAAATCGCCAATAACTTAATGGTTTGGTGCAAGCAGATCGGTCCAGTAATTCGTTTCGCACTAATTAAACACCACACTACAGTTTTCACACCATGTAGAGGCTCTTGCTGTACCTTGTGTAGACCTCCCTAACGCCAACCCCAACATTGATTATCTCGCGAGATCGTGTACCACGTTAAATGCAGCCGTGCTTCGCCAGAAAATATAGCATTTCAGAATCATCGTCTCCACTTGCACAGACTGCAACAGATAGTTGCAATGCTGACGCGGAAAAACATTTTGTGACTTGTTTACTCGATGGGGTACCGTTACTTCGTTAAGTTCTCAGTTCCAGTGTGTGCACAGCTCCTTCAACAGATCCTACTGGCACACCAGTCTGAAGTGCTGAATGGCGCAGTTATTTTCCTGGACTTCTTTCGAAGACCACTTCTAATTCGCCCAGGTAGGCTGCTAAAACCGTAGCCGAGCGGTCTAAGGCGCTGCAGTCATGAACTGTGCGGCTGGTTCCGGTGGAGGTTCGAGTCCTCCCTCGGGCATGGGTGTGTGTGTTTGTGCTTAGGATAATTTGCGTTAAGTAGTGTGTAAGCTTAGGACTGATGACCTTAGCAGTTAAGTCCCATAAGATTTCACACACATTTTAACTTTTTTTTCTCCAACCGTTACGCCACGTGCCAGAGTCCGATCGTATGCGGCGATCGGAGACTACCTCACTGCAATCCCTCGTCGTATATCAAACACCTTGTGTGTTCTGAATAAAATAATTTTGAGTGTTAGGCTGTATCATTATGAAACACTAAAGCAACTAATTGCAGACATTTCACCTTTGTAATGGTTCCTCTTCAGGGCGATTAACTGTTGGATACTGGTTCAGATCTTCCCCTATACTGTGTTCCGGTTACATGTTGGGCCCATATTTCGGATGCCTTGGACAATTTTAATAGAGGCTGTCTGCCGTACTCTGGTAGGTGGTTGCTAGGCAGTTAGTTAGTACTCCTAGGTGGCGGTTTCCTGGGGCGAAGCGTTGAAGCCGCACTGCAATTGTTGCGTGGCCGCTGTTTGTGGTGGTAAACCCCGGTCAAGTGGTGGTGCTGCTGGAGATCACAGGCGGTCCGCTGAGCTGGGATCGTTAGCAGCTAGCCCTTAGGTAGCTTGTAGCCATCTCTCCCTGCTCTAGCCGATAAGGCGCTTAATCATTTCGGTAGCCTTTCTAACTTGCCGCTGCTGCGTCCACGACAGCAGAGCAGTAACGAATATCGGTTTCATTCCCCCGCGACACAGAACCTTGTTTAAACGGTCGCTGACGCCTCTCACGCACGGTAAGTGTGCAGCAGTAAGACTTCCTCGAGTTCCTTTGACAGACAGTATGTAGAGGAAAAAATATTCACCACGCACTAGAGTACAACTGGTTTGCCAATTCGCCATTACTTACTAGTCACCTACTACAATTGCTTCTCAATCACATTGCAGAGAGACACAGATAATACCCCACAGTACAGCCTACTCCCTCCATATCAACCTCTCTTCAAATTACAAATGTTTTCAATACGCTGCGACTTGTAGCTCTGAAATATTGGAAAAAAGACATTTTCGAACACCAAAGCTGGTATTTATTTCCTGAGTGACTAGCTACGAGCTCTCCCCATTTCCACAAGTCACCTTTTTCAGAGGGCAAAATTAATTATAAGTGTACGTGTCGAATTTGGTTAATAAAAGTACCACTGATAATATGGATCATGCGTTGAGTACTTATGTATTTTGTATGTAGTATATATATTTGGTGTGGACACTTCTGTTTACGTCATCGCACGTAAAGTACCTCAGGTCTGCGTTAAAGGATGCCTCGATTGTAGTTACACTTAAATGTATTATGTTAACGTATGTTCATAATACATATTTCTGTTAATTGTGGCCGGCCGGAGTGGCCGTGCGGTTCTAGGCGCTACAGTCTGGAGCCGAGAGACCGCTACGGTCGCAGGTTCGAATCCTGACTCGGGCATGGATGTGTGTGATGTCCTTAGGTTAGTTAGGTTTAATTAGTTCTAAGTTCTAGGCGACTGATGACTTCAGAAGTTAAGTCGCATAGTGCTCAGAGCCATTTGTTAATTGTGGTACCTTCATATCCAGCATGATGTGATTGACCCATGTGACATACAATGTAATCCAAATTGGAACAATTACCCATTATACGTAAAAATATCATTGTCACATAGATCACATAATGCCGGATACATTTAGGTGTGATGATACAAACAGAACTGTCCACTGAAAATATATCCTACGTACAAAATACGTAAGTAGTTACATATGATCCATACTATCAAGGATACCTTTATTATCCACATTCGACACGTACGCTCATAACAAATTTTGTTCTCTGTAATAGGTGGCTTGTGAAAATGATCAAAGCCTGAAACTAGTCATCCAGGAAATAAATAGCAGCTTTGGTGTTAAAAATGTCTCATCTCCTCTTCAAATTGGCCAATGACATCCCAGATAGGTGACCTCCGTAAGCCATCGGATAATCGAAACAGATAGTATACAAGAGAATACATTCACCAGTATTCAGCAGATAATCGCCCTAAAGAGAAAAGCTGCAAAGTCGGTCGAAACATCGACAGTTAATTGCTTCAATGTTTTATAATGACGCGACAAATATCTAAAATTAATTTATTCAAAGTGACGCTGGCCGTGGAAGCTCACGAACACTTACTCTCTACATTGGTCTCCCACACTCCAGGCACTGGATCGATGCTGTGACCTGATTTAATTGGTACCTCTTTGCATTCTTTTAGTACAATGGTATACGCCATTAATTCGTCTTGTCGACCTCTGCTTGCTCTCTTCATCTGTCAGCCCTTTCTCTTGTCCGTGCATCCAATTTAATTCGTGTAGGCGCTCTTTACAGTATTGGCCTGCGAGAGTAGATGCGCAAGAGAGCTTCACTGGATTCCGTTGGGGTGATCAGCTCTCAGGTAACGGGCTTTCAGTGCCTGTGAACTCTAAATCCTCTCACGGTGAACGGGTCTACCGAGTTAAGCCGCTTTATAACCGTAGCTGAGTCTCACCATTTGCAAAGGCTCACTACGATCTCTCTAGCGAGTGCTTAAGGTATTAATTAATGCTTTTTTTCCCTTACGAAGTCTTCCAAACAGTTCCGCAGGCCAGTGATATGTAGGCAGTTCAGAAGAAAATGGAAAACAAATACAGCACTTGGTAAAATTTTGTTCTTTAACAACACGACTGATTTCAGCTAACAGCGCCGTTTTCCTGCGGCTGTTTGTAGCGTGCGTCCATTGGACCTAGTCACACGAGTTACCTTTCCGCAAAGTCTAAAATTCTGTGATATCTTGTTATTTGCCTGTTGTATGAAATGTTACCATCCACCTCTGCTATTAGTAATACGGTAGTAGGAGAATTGCAGGCTTTGTGGAAAGTGTATTCGTCTGACGGGCTCAGTAGATGCAAGCTAAAGATGAAATGAAAATGGTCGTGGTGGCTGAAACCACTCTACAAAATAAAAAGTTGCAGCTTGTGCTGTAATTTGTTTCCAGTTACATACTAGAGTTGCGGGTACCCTCAACCAATATTATCAACATACTGGACAAAATAAATAAATCGGGTCAGAAAAGAGATTCAATGTACTTACCGGTACTAGGACTAATCAAGAGACTTTTACTCGGTATAGTAGCAACAGGACTTACACGAACTTCGATTTATCACGTACCAACTGTGCCCTAACACACGTTTGGAGTTAAGTGAAATGAGGTGGATGATGGCTTGATTTTGACACTTGATTACAGTTATTGTAATTACTGTAAACGTGACGCATCAACAGTTTCCTTCCAGACAAATACATTTAAACCAGTCTAGAACATTAGTTCGGCTCTTTGCTTCTGTTCTGTGCTCTTACATCGACATCGCACGTTTCTCCGTCGCCGTTTCTCGCACTCTGGGAATCAATGCTGGCGCATGGCCCCATTGCAGACTGGCCTAAGTTTTCGCACTGAGTACCTTCCACTGGCTGCTAATCTGCTTTAGTTCATATTCTTGCAGGAAATTTCCTTAATGAGCATGCTCATGTTTATGGGCAGCTTAGTTACATAGGTTCGTAGTTAGGTATAGATCCATTCCTACAACGTTTTGGACATACCAGGTAGATTATGATACAAGACAAAAAAAGGATTACATACATTGGCAGCGAGCGAAAATTTATTGGAATCAATGGGGAAAGTTGAAAATTTGTGCCGGGCCCGGATTCCAGCCAGGGTTCACTACTTACTAGGCAGATACTCTGACCACTACGCAATCTGGACACAGTGGTCAGTGCAACCGCACGGGCTACCCTAGCACGCCTCCCGTGAGACCCAAATTCTCTGCACTGAAGAGATAGTTGGTCGCCTCGGTATAATTATATTTATAAGATAGTGGTATGAGTACTTACCTTACTTGTGCACCGCGTGTGGAAGCGCTGTGGCCAGGATAGCAGACAACTCTTCGTTCTGGCATTTAGTGATTTGTCTGAATGATTTCAGCCAGCTGGCGGGGTAATACATTCGACAGCTCACATTCTACCTTTCTCTCTCCTTTTCCACCGAAGGTAGCTAGCTATCCTTATCTAGTGTTCTAAGTGTCAGCGCTACTTCAAACGCGTAGTAAAAAGCAACCGCGTGGGAAGTTAGAGAGAGGCGAAAGAAGACGCCTTGGGCGTTAGTTTTAGTAACGTGAAAAATGCTCACCCTTCGGCCTCGAGTGAAATTTCATTTCTGCGGCAGCGGACCGGACGCCGCTTTATTAAAAATGGCACTAAGGCAGTGTTGGCGAGTTTATATTAGGGAAGTTTTTGCGGCGGAAGCTTAGCGGCCATAAAATTCTCATTTGCACGGCCGGCTGGCTGTGTGACGGCGCGGGAGCCGAGCGACCCACGCCCCGCTCGTTTTCCCGGCTCGTCATGTCGCTTAGTCGACACGCGGGGGTGGCACGGCTGGGGGCGGGCAGTAGCACGGTTACAAGCAACGTGCCCTCCAGATGATAGGGAGCGAGTTTTGGGGCCGCAGTCTCTCGTGGCGATGCAGTGTCACCTTCTGTCGCGCATAAGCTTCTGGTAACGTGGATTGATTTATTGTGACGAGCACGTTCAAGACATGTTTTTAGAGGGGTACTTTGTTGTCTATGTGCTTGTCGTTGAATCGAATCTTGCCATGGATTTTGCGTAATTAAGCGCAGCAGCTGCAGATTGACTTCTATAAGGAACAAAACAGCCTCGGTATTACTTGCTCAGTAACAAGTAATACGCCGAGGTGACAAAAGTCATGGAATACCTGTACCTCCTAATATCGTGTCAGTCCTCCTCGTGCCTGGCGTAATGTAGCAACGCCACGTATCACGAACTGAACAAATCGTTGGAAGTCCTCTGAAGAAATACTGAACAGTGCTGCCTCTATACTCTGTAGTCGGCCATAATTGCGAAACTGTTGCTGATGCAGGATTTTGTGCACGAAGTGACCTCTCGATTATATCTCACAAATGATGTTGGACGATGTGGGTGGCCAAACCACACGTTCGAATTGTCCACAATGCTCTTCAAACACGCCACGAACAGTTGTGGCCCAGTGACATGACATCATTGTTTGGGAGCACGAAGTCCATGAATGATTGCTAGTGCCTTACGCGGAGCAGAACATAGCCATTTCCAGTCAGCGATCAGTCAAGTCGGACCAGAGGATCCAGCCCGTTCCATTTAAACACAGCCCACACCATTATCGAGCCACCAGCAGTTTGCACAATGCCTTTTTGACAGTTCGTGGCGATCTTCGCCACACTCCAACGCTACCATCAGCATTTACCAACTGAAATCGGGACTCATCTGACCATACCATGGTTTCCAGTCGTCTAGGGTCCCACCGATATGGTCACGAGCCCAGGAGAGGCGCTGCAGGGCATGTCGTACTGTTAGTATAGGCACTCACGTTGGTCACCTGCTTCTGTAGCCCACCAGTGCCAGATTTCACCGCACTGTCCTAACGGATACGTTTATCGTACTTCCCACATTGACTTATAAGGCTATTTCACGCAGGGTTGCTTGTCTGTTAGCAACGACATCTGTACACAAACGCCGCTGCTCTCAGTCGTTAAGTGAAGGCCGTCGGCCACTCCGTGATGATAAGTAATGCCTGAAATTTGGTATTGTCGGCACTCAATTGACACCGTGGATCTCGGAATATTGAATCCCTAACGATTTCCGAAATGCAGTGTCCCAAAAAAAATGCTTCAAATGGCTCTGAGCACTATGGGACTTAAAATCTGAGGTCATCAGTCCCCTAGAACTTAGAACTACTTAAACATAACTAACCTAAGGGCATCACACACATCCATGCCCGAGGCAGGATTCGAACCTGCGACCGTAGCAGTCGCGCGGTTCCGGACTGCAGCGCCTAAACCGCGTGGCCACCGCGGTCGGCGCAGTGTCCCATGCCTCTAGCTTCAACTACCATTCCGCGTTCAAAGTCTTTTAATTACCGTCGTGCGGCCATAATCACGTTTGACAACTTTTCATGTGAATCTGCTCAGTAAAAATGTCAGTTCCGTCAGTGCCTTTTATACCTTAGTACTAAGGGGATTTTCGTTCTGCCGCTACAACTACAAGAAAATGCGTGTGTGTGGGTTTGTTTTCCCGGCAGACGCGTTTCGCTTTAGTGAGATAAGGCATCATCAGTGCTTTGTAATGAAAGATATTTACAATTTGATTTTTTTTTAGGATCGAAAAACAGTTCCTTAACAATATGTTGCTTTTTATTTACGGTCATTTCCGCTTGGTTTCTCGCCTACATCGGGAAATGCCGTCTGCTAGCACATCTTTGGTGCTTTTCTCCTTTAGACACTGATACTTGCACTCTAATTTTTAGTTGCGCTGCAGAACTACGCGTTTCCTATGTTTTACGGAGGAGCACACTTTTTCGCACACAACTAATTTTTTTTTTTACCTCTGAAGGTGCATTTTCCAATGTGCGACAGCGGGTTGGCTCATCGACAGGAACCCCCGCGACGAAAGGGTCGCGACCCGCGGCTGCTACGGACGTCACCGCAGCACTGCACCAGTGACCAGTGCTGAGACGGAAGCCGTGCGATGCCGCATTATGTTTACCCAAAGAAAACTACAACGAGACACTCACAGAAAGTAATACTCAGCATCAATATCTTTAGAAGTACAGGAGCGCTGTGATCCAACACTGTCACAGTTGGAAAACTGCTATTTGGTCGGAAATTCCTTTGCTTGTTCCAAACGTTTTTCTGTTCAAGGAACTGGAATTAAAGAGAGAAAGTTTGTAGACAAATGCGGAAAGTGCTGCTTCCACATTTCTGGTGACGTATTCTGTAGAGATTCGAAAGGAAAATACTAGAGATGGGGAAGATTGTCCTGTTGCTAAAAACCTGAAACGGGGTAATTAAACTAGTACGCTTGTATTGTTAGTAAATGAGTCTATACTTCATTTTTTCATATTATCAAAAACATATGGGGAAACAGTAGGGACTCGTTTTGGAGAAAGAATGTTGGGAACAGGATCAAATGCATAGAAGAAACTAAAGAAATGTGTCCTATCTGGTCGGTAAGTTTTCCTGGATGCACGTACACACGGAAGACAAAAAGTAAATTTATTGACTTTAGGCTTACTTCGTTCTTCTGCCAGTGCTTTCCGCGTCTTTGCCTTCGGAAAAAATAAATTTTAGCTGTTAAAGCGCCTGCAGGAAATTTAAGGACAGGCCTAAATTTCGTTGAATCCGCACGTGTCCATATTATCAGACATCTTAATTATGGGTTTTCAGTTAAATTTCAATGTTGTGCCTCTAATAATGTTTTGTAAACAGATCTAAGAAAATCCTTTTCTCGAATACAGCTACAGCTATGAAATTTTTACTGCTATTTTGTCAGAGTATAGAAACCATCAAATACTAACTACTCATTTCGGTGCCTCTCTCACCGAGCGAGGTGGCGCAGTGGTTAGACACTGGACTCGCATTCGGGAGGACGACGGTTCAATCCCGCGTCCGGCCATCCTGATTTAGGTTTTCCGTGATTTTCCTAAATCACTCCAGGCAAATGCCGGGATGGTTCCTCTGAAAGGGCGCGGCCGACTTCCTTCCCCATCCTTCCCTAATCCGATGAGACCGATGACCACGCTGTCTGGTCTCCTTCCCCAAACAACCAAACCAATCGGTGCCTCTCAAACAAAATTTTTCCACAGTATGTTCGGTGGGACAGTCACTTTCATTCCGCGATAATTTCCGATTGCCAACAGTTACACCCATTTTGACTGCTGGTTCTTTACAGACAAGACATTAGAGAAAACAATTGCTTGGTCAGTATTCGTCTAAGTGTTGTAGTTATCGTGGAAAGAAACTGACCAATTTTGACACCAAATTCATTTTATTTCTTTTATCAGTTTTCGTTGGAGAACACCGCAGCTTCTTTTCATAAATTACACTGTAGGAAATACTGCAACCAATCACAAATTTTCTTGAAATATTATTATTATTATTATTATTATTATTATTATTATTATACCTTTATCAGTTTCCGGCGTGAGCCCATCGTCAGATGGTACCGTTGACTTCTTTTACATTTGTGTCCTCCTGAAAAATCCTCCTTTACGTATTATAGGTGGACTTTTTAGTATGGCACAAATGTAAAAGAAGTCAACGCTACTGTCTTACGATAGGCTCGGGCCCGAAACTAGTAATAGTACAGTAAAAGCATTTCAAGAAAACTTGCGGTATTTCCTACAGTGTAATATAAAAATAATTTTGTTTGAGAGGTAACCAAATCAGCAGAAATTTTTTCCGCGTTACATTATTATTCTTGTGATTGCTATGGTGTAACGAAGCGGCATTAAAAGTTTAATAGCAGTAGAGCCAGTAGTTTTAGAGACAGAAAACATTTTAGTCACAAAAACCGGATTTTTTTAGCTCTGTTTACAAAACAGGAAACGTTAAATCTCACAGTATTAGAATTAGAGCAGCGAAATTTTAACTATACACTCGTAATTCAGATATCTAATAACGTCATTTAAAACATTGAATGAAATATTGTTACTTCGGTGACACAAGTGGAGTCAACGAAATTTAGATGTCACTAAACTTCCTGCTATCACTGTTTGTTGCGGATCTTTCTCCAATATTTGACTCTTTCAGTCGGAAGAAAAGACCGATAGTATTGTTGCAAACATTGAGACTGATTACAGAGACAATACAGAAGCTGTATTCATATCACTAAACCCGGGAGAACCTGAGATGAGGGATGGCTGCATTAACTGTTCCAAATGGACGTACAACTTCCGTGCAGATAAACAAAGGTCTTACCCCAGAGGCACCAGATTACATAAGAGGAAGAACACGAATGTAGAGGACAGGATATATCTCCTGCTCGGGGAAAAAAAAAGAAAACAAGACTGGAAGAGAGAAAGCGTCCACGGAATTGAAAATAAAATACCTAGAGGCGCCTACGAGGGTATGTAGAGATTCGTTTTTACTGAGCATGGGTGCGGCTATAAGAACACCCCAGCTCATTATTTTAGTTGAGTGAAAAAAGCATACGAAATTTAGGAATTAAGTGGTGGATATAAAACTCGAAAATGAGAAGTTTAATTGTGTCAGAAAGGACTGATATTATTTAAGAATGGCGATCTTTTTTTACTACCTTTTGTAACTTCCTTAAAAGTAGCTTGCCTTTTTAATGAATATAGTTTATATTAATTCTCCTCTCTCTTCTTTGCTGTATACATGTCGATGGTGGTAGAGTAAATAATGGCTTTCACAGTGATTCAGCACTATGCAGAAGTTATTACCTGAACGATATGCATGTGTTCATAAATAGCTATTTTCCAAACGTTTCACTGTTTTCACCTCAAAGGAGAAATATTGTCACGTAGATGAAGGTGTAATTAGATGAATGACGAACACTAACTTCACTTAACTAAGGTCTATTCAGCACTTGCACATACAAGAGCGCAGAGCGAACTGCCTACGGCCATAACACATACGGTATACACTCCTGGAAATTGAAATAAGAACACCGTGAATTCATTGTCCCAGGAAGGGGAAACTTTATTGACACATTCCTGGGGTCAGATACATCACATGATCACACTGACAGAACCACAGGCACATAGACACAGGCAACAGAGCATGCACAATGTCGGCACTAGTACAGTGTATATCCACCTTTCGCAGCAATGCAGGCTGCTATTCTCCCATGGAGACGATCGTAGAGATGCTGGATGTAGTCCTGTGGAACGGCTTGCCATGCCATTTCCACCTGGCGCCTCAGTTGGACCAGCGTTCGTGCTGGACGTGCAGACCGCGTGAGACGACGCTTCATCCAGTCCCAAACATGCTCAATGGGGGACAGATCCGGAGATCTTGCTGGCCAGGGTAGTTGACTTACACCTTCTAGAGCACGTTGGGTGGCACGGGATACATGCGGACGTGCATTGTCCTGTTGGAACAGCAAGTTCCCTTGCCGGTCTAGGAATGGTAGAACGATGGGTTCGATGACGGTTTGGATGTACCGTGCACTATTCAGTGTCCCCTCGACGATCACCAGTGGTGTACGGCCAGTGTAGGAGATCGCTCCCCACACCATGATGCCGGGTGTTGGCCCTGTGTGCCTCGGTCGTATGCAGTCCTGATTGTGGCGCTCACCTGCACGGCTCCAAACACGCATACGACCATCATTGGCACCAAGGCAGAAGCGACTCTCATCGCTGAAGACGACACGTCTCCATTCGTCCCTCCATTCACGCCTGTCGCGACACCACTGGAGGCGGGCTGCACGATGTTGGGGCGTGAGCGGAAGACGGCCTAACGGTGTGCGGGCGCGTAGCCCAGCTTCATGGAGACGGTTGCGAATGGTCCTCGCCGATACCCCACGAGCAACAGTGTCCCTAATTTGCTGGAAAGTGGCGGTGCGGTCCCCTGCGGCACTGCGTAGGATCCTACGGTCTTGGCGTGCATCCGTGCGTCGCTGCGGTCCGGTCCCAGGTCGACGGGCACGTGCACCTTCCGCCGACCACTGGCGACAACATCGATGTACTGTGGAGACCTCACGCCCCACGTGTTGAGGCTGGCTGGCTGGCTGGCTGGCTCTGAGCACTATGGGACTCAACTGCTATGGTCATCAGTCCCCTAGAACTTAGAACTACTTAAACCTAACTAACCTAAGGACAGCACACAACACCCAGCCATCACGAGGCAGAGAAAATCCCTGACCCCGCCGGGAATCGAACCCGGGAACCCGGGCGTGGGAAGCGAGAACGCTACCGCACGACCACGAGATGCGGGCCCACGTGTTGAGCAATTCGGCGGTATGTCCACCCGGCCTCCCGCATGCCCACTATACGCCCTCGCTCAAAGTCCGTCAACTGCACATACGGTTCACGTCCACGCTGTCGCGGCATGCTACCAGTGTTAAAGACTGCGATGGAGCTCCGTATGCCACGGCAAACTGGCTGACACTGACGGCGGCGGTGCACAAATGCTGCGCAGCTAACGCCATTCGACGGCCAACACCGCGGTTCCTGGTGTGTCCGCAGTGCCGTGCGTGTGATCATTGCTTGTACAGCCCTCTCGCAGTGTCCGGAGCAAGTATGGTGGGTCTGACACACCGGTGTCAATGTGTTTTTTTTCCATTTCCAGGAGTGTATATACAGTGACATAACATTGCAGTACAGTGATTCGTGATTGTTTGGATACTTTTAGAATGTACTCGACCCGAAAACAGAACTTAAAGTTTCTCAGTTGAGATGAGTTTTGGACTCACGACCCTCCATGCGAAAGTCTAATATCATATCCGCTACACCACGGTGACTGCGCTACTCAGCTTCTACTGCGACAATGTGGCAGCATATAGCAGGAAAGGGTTCAATTACCATCCAAAAACATTCGTTCTTAATAATAAATGGGGAATTACTTAGCGGTCCATGATGTGTTTAATCATTACGCGCTGTTAAACTATTAGAATTGACAAAGAGAAAAATTAAGTTAATAATTTTAGCCAAAAAATAGCGTGTTACAGAAGAAAATAAGCGTCACTGAGAGTTTTTCAGCTCAACTAATGGGTTTCTTGAACAGGTTGCAGTTATTTCTGTAGAGTGTACAATATGGGCAAACTAATCTGAATTTGGCGTCGTCATTTAAAAGGTGCCTGTTAATCAAAACGGTATAACAAACTTCATTGTCATGTGCCGCAAAAATACCATTTGTCTCCTTTTTCATCATCAAGTTCAGGACCCACGATAATACTACCGCGTAATTTTGCCGCGCTTCTCTCCCGTTGCCGCTGATGCCGCAGCTGCTCCTGGGCCGCGCCGTGGGAAACTCGACTAAAGAGGAAGAAACCTCAGCGAGCAGGAAGCCCATTTCGCCGCGGGGGACCTGCCGCTGCCGTGCCGTGGACAACGCAACGAAAAGCCCGTTTTACAAGGGCGTGCGACACCAACAAGAAAGTCATCTACTACAGCGCTCCACGCGACAGACGGCACAACTACAAAAAAGCTTTTACAGGGTACACGCCTGTCTAGTCGTCTCATATGCGAGTCTGCGGTTTTTGTTGTCAACTTCCAGCAAGTGAACTTAAATTTACTTTTCGTGACTTTTGTAGTGTTTACTATATTTAATTGTATTTTAGACGGGCACTGTGACGCTGTATTTAGTTTTCGTGTGTCACCTAAGTAACAAACAACCAAACATTGTACAGATATCATACAGATGTCATTTTGAAGAGAAACCCTGAAAGTTCGTTACGACGTGTTGCTTATGTGTAAGTGAAGTGAATGCGGGCCGCATACGAGAGACATACATATTAATTCCAAAGAAATCGGTACGTCGTGCATCCCGTGAACTCGAAATGGCAAACTAAAATGCAATCGGACTCTCCCGAGCAGGATGGGGCTCCACCCCATTTTCATCGTGTAGTTCGTAGGTGCCTGAACACCGATCGATGGATCGTCCGTGCTGCAGAAGGGGACAGCTGTTTCATGAAATGGCCTCCCCGATCACCAGATCTCACTCCGTGTGACTTTCTCTCTCTCTCTCTTTTTTTTTGGGGGGGGGGGGGGCGGCATTAAAGATCTGATGTATGTACTGCCTCTACTACGTGATGCAGCAGAGCTCCGGGAGAGAATATGGGAAGCGACTGCCACAGTCAACGATTCCATGCTGGGACGGGTATGGCAAAAATTGGATTACCGTATTGACGTCTGCTGGTCACTCATGGTTCGTGTTTCGAATGTCAGTAAAAGAAAGAAAGAAACTTTCAGAGTTTCTCTTCAAAATGCAGTATGTATGACATTTGTACAATGTTTATTTCTCGTGCAATAAATAATTGAAAGTGTTCTCGAACTTTATATCAACCCTGTATATACCGATATGAAAAGAAAATGACAAACATACATTTGACTTACACAGAAAACCCACAACGAGTGGCACTTAAACCACCCGCAGAGTCAGAAACAGGTTGCTATCAGATACATCTACATCTACATTTATACTCCGCAAGCCACCCAACGGTGTGTGGCGGAGGGCACTTTACGTGCCACTGTCATTACCTCCCTTTCCTGTTCCAGTCGCGTATGGTTCGCGGGAAGAACGACTGTCTGAAAGCCTCCGTGCGCGCTCTAATCTCTCTAATTTTACATTCGTGATCTCCTCGGGAGGTATAAGTAGGGGGAAGCAATATATTCGATACCTCATCCAGAAACGCACCCTCTCGAAACCTGGCGAGCAAGCTACACCGCGATGCAGAGCGCCTCTCCTGCAGAGTCTGCCACTTGAGTTTGCTAAACATCTCCGTAACGCTATCACGGTTACCAAACAACCCTGTGACGAAACGCGCCTTCTTCTTTGGATCTTCTCTATCTCCTCCGTGAACCCGATCTGGTACGGATCCCACACTGATGCGCAATACTCAAGTATAGGTCGAACGAGTGTTTTGTAAGCCACCTCCTTTGTTGATGGACTACATTTTCTAAGGACTCTCCCAATGAATCTCAACCTGGTACCCGCCTTACCAACAATTAATTTTATATGATCATTCCACTTCAAATCGTTCCGCACGCATACTCCCAGATATTTTACAGAAGTAACTGCTACCAGTGTTTGTTCCGCTATCATATAATCATACAATAAAGGATCCTTCTTTCTATGTATTCGCAATACATTACATTTGTCTATGTTAAGGGTCAGTTGCCACTCCCTGCACCAAGTGCCTATCCGCTGCAGATCATCCTGCATTTCGCTACAGTTTTCTAATGCTGCAACTTCTCTGTATATTACAGCATCATCCGCGAAAAGCCGCATGGAACTTCCGACACTATCTACTAGGTCATTTATATATATTGTGAAAAGCAATGGTCCCATAACACTCCCCTGTGGCACGCCAGAGGTTACTTTAACATCTGTAGACGTCTCTCCATTGATAACAACATGCTGTGTTCTGTTTGCTAAAAACTCTTCAATCCAGCCACACAGCTGGTCTGATATTCCGTAGGCTCTTACTTTATCAGGCGACAGTGCGGAACTGTATCGAACGCCTTCCGGAAGTCAGGGAAAATAGCATCTACCTGGGAGCCTGTATCTAATATTTTCTGGGTCTCATGAACAAATAAAGCGAGTTGGGTCTCACACGATCGCTGTTTCCGGAATCCATGTTGGTTCCTACATAGTAGATTCTGGGTTTCCAAAAACGACATGATACTCGAGCAAAAAACATGTTCTAAAATTCTACAACAGATCGACGTCAGAGATATAGGTCTATAGTTTTGCGCATCTGCTCGACGACCCTTCTTGAAGACTGGGACTACCTGTGCTCTTTTCCAATCATTTGGAACCTTCCGTTCCTCTAGAGACTTGCGGTACACGGCTGTTAGAAGGGGGGCAAGTTCTTTCGCGTACTCTGTGTAGAATCGAATTGGTATCCCGTCAGGTCCAGTGGACTTTCCTCTGTTGAGTGATTCCAGTTGCTTTTCTATTCCTTGGACACTTATTTCGATGTCAGCCATTTTTTCGTTTGTGCGAGGATTTAGAGAAGGAACTGCAGTGCGGTCCTCCTCTGTGAAACAGCTTTGGAAAAAGGTGTTTAGTATTTCAGCTTTACGGGTGTCATCCTCTGTTTCAATGCCTTCATCATCCCGGAGTGTCTGGATATGCTGTTTCGATCCGCTTACTGATTTAACGTAAGACCAGAACTTCCTAGGATTTTCTGTCAAGTCGGTACATAGAATTTTACTTTCGAATTCACTGAACGCTTCACGCATAGCCCTCCTTACGCTAACTTTGACATCGTTTAGCTTCTGTTTGTCTGAGAGGTTTTGGCTGCGTTTAAACTTTGAGTGAAGCTGTCTTTGCTTTCGCTGTAGTTTCCTAACTTTGTTGTTGTACCACGGTGGGTTTTTCCCGTCCCTCACAGTTTTACTCGGCACGTACCTGTCTAAAACGCATTTTACGATTGCCTTGAACTTTTTCCATAAACACTCAACATTGTCAGTGTCGGAACAGAAATTTTCGTTTTGATCTGGTAGGTAGTCTGAAATCTGCCTTCTATTACTCTTGCTAAACAGATAAACCTTCCTCCCTTTTTTTATATTCCTATTAACTTCCATATTCAGGGATGCTGCAACGGCCTTATGATCACTGATTCCCTGTTCTGCACTTACAGAGTCGAAAAGTTCGGGTCTGTTTGTTATCAGTAGGTCCAAGATGTTATCTCCACGAGTCGGTTCACTGTTTAATTGCTCGAGGTAATTTTCGGATAGTGCACTCAGTATAATGTCACTCGATGCTCTGTCCCTACCACCCGTCCTAAACATCTGAGTGTCCCAGTCTATATCTGGTAAATTGAAATCTCCACCTAAGACTATAACATGCTGAGAAAATTTACGTGAAATGTATTCCAAATTTCCTCTCAGTTGTTCTGCCACTAATGCTGCTGAGTCGGGAGGTCGGTAAAAGGAGCCAATTATTAACCTAGTTCGGTTGTTGAGTGTAACCTCCACCCATAATAATTCACAGGAACTATCCACTTCCACTTCACTACGGGATAAACTACTACTAACAGCGACGAACACTCCACCACCGGTTGCATGCAATCTATCCTTTCTAAACACCGTCTGTACCTTTGTAAAAATTTTGGCAGAATTTATCTCTGACTTCAGCCAGCTTTCTGTACCTATAACGATTTCAGATTCGGTGCTTTCTATCAGCGCTTGAAGTTCCGGTACTTTACCAACGCAGCTTCGACAGTTTACAATTACAATACCGATTGCTGCTTGGTCCCCGCATGTCCTGACTTTGCCCCGCACACGTTGAGGCTGTTGCCCTTTCTGTACTTGCCCAAGGCCATCTAACCCAAAAAACCGCCCAGCCCACGCCACACAACCCCTGCTACCCGTGTAGCCGCTTGTTGCGTGTAGTGGACTCCTGACCTATCCAGCGGAACCCGAAACCCCACCACTCTATGGCGCAAGTCGAGGAATCTGCAGCCCACACGGTCGCAGAACCGTCTCAGACTCTGATTCAGACCCTCCACTCGGCTCTGTACCAAAGGTCCGCAGTCAGTCCTGTCGACGATGCTGCAGATGGTGAGCTCTGCTTTCATCCCGCTAGCGAGACTGGCAGTCTTCACCAAATCAGATAGCCGCCGGAAGCCAGAGAGGATTTCCTCCGATCCATAGCGACACACATCATTAGTGCCGACATGAGCGACCACCTGCAGATGGGTGCACCCTGTACCCTTCATGGCATCCGGAAGGACCCTTTCCACATCTGGAATATCTCCCCCCGGTATGCACACGGAGTGCACATTGGTTTTCTTCCCCTCTCTTGCTGCCATATCCCTAAGGGGCCCCATTACGCGCCTGACGTTGGAGCTCCCAACTACCAGTAAGCCCACCGTCTGCGACCGCCCGGATCTTGCAGACTGAGGGGCAACCTCTGGAACAGGACAAGCAGCCATGTCAGGCCGAAGATCAGTATCAGCCTGAGACAGAGCCTGAAACTGGTTCGTCAGACAAACTGGAGAGGCCTTCCGTTCAGCCCTCCGGAATGTCTTTCGCCCCCTGCCACACCTTGAGACGACCTCCCACTCTACCACAGGAGAGGGATCAGCCTCAATGCGGGCAGCATCCCGGGCAACCACAGTCGTAGTCCGATCGGGGGATGCGTGGGACGAGCTGGCAGTCTTCGGCAAACCCCCATCCAGACCCCCACAGTGATGCCCATTGGCAACAGCCTCAAGCTGTGTGACCGAAGCCAACACTGCCTGAAGCTGGGAGCGAAGGGATGCCAACTCAGCCTGCATCCGAACACAGCAGTTGCAGTCCCTATCCATGCTAATTACTTTTGTGCAAAGAACGTCTGAACTAATCTACAGAGAGCGCAAACAAATCGACACAAAATTTAAACGGTTATTAAAATACAAGATTGCCTAGTAAATGCAGTAATGCTGCTACTTGCGCACTGCTGACACACTGCTCGGCGGCGGAAGTAGACTACGCGATTTTACACTATTCGGGTACTAAAACGCGATGCTACAACTCTCAAATACTATAATACGCCCGGAATTTATGAATTGAACAATGCAAGTACGAAAAACACGCAAAGAAATTAAGAATTAAACTATGTAACAAATGAGTGAGCTAGGAGTATACGACTTGCTGCTGCAGCTGCTTATCCAACGGCGGAAGCACACTGATACACGTGCTGAAATGAAATGATCGTATGGCATTGTTGGCCGGGAGGCTCCATTCGGGTAAGTTCTGCCGCCAAGTGCAAGTCTTCTTTCAGTCGACACCACACTGGACGATTTGCGTGCCGGTGACGAGGACAACACCCAGTCCACCAGCGGAGAAAATCTCCATCCCGTCCGGGAGTTCAACCGGGGCCCGCTGCATGGGAGGCAAGCACGTTACCACTCAGCTAAGCAGGCGGACAGATACATGTTAAGTAGGCTCTAAAGACTTCTTATTGCCAGAAACAGAGCCGTTATAGAGCAAATAGCATTAAAAAATCGATACAAAGAAACAGTGGTAGACAAACTAAACAAGAAAATATAGACACAAATAATGAAGAAAACTAACCATACCGTACCACACACACACACAACCTGCACTACTACAAAAAATGACATATAGTGACCTGCCACAGCGAACTCACAACAAAACAATACAAAGAACTTCATACAAAAGCACATCCCAAAACTGAAATCAAAACCAGACAAATACCAGTAATCTGGTACCTATCAGCTCAGTTGCAGAGATTGTGAAAAAATGTACATTGGAATGATTGGCACGTCGTTCGACACAAGATATAAACGGCATGTCAGAGCATTTAAATATTGTACAAACCGTTCAACATTTGCAAATCATATAAAACAAGAATACGATAGACCAAACAATGTTGAAATACTGAACATAGGCACATCCTCCATTCCCAAGAAAATTCCCACATACGCAAAGAATTAGCACAAAATAAACAGTTGCTCACTAATCAAAGAAATATTGGAAACCAGAGACTATACAAAAAATTGAAGAAAATACATGAAAAAGAAAACAGCCTTTTCCATCCTTCATCCCCTCTCACCCAACCCCCCCCCCCCCTCCACCTCCCAATTTCATTTCACTTATTGCTCCTCACCTTCTCCTCCAACACTCACTCGATCACACTACTGTACCCTTATGACTACTCATCATGACTTCCCCCTCCCCCATCTTAAAAATAACCTCTCCATCACTATTTCTTCACTACTCTTGCATAGTATATAAATACACAGCTGCATGTTTAAATAGCATTAGACACATACAATTAACTAAAATTTTTTTAAAAGAAATGCGCAGGTCAAAGACAAGCTACAAACGCAACGCAACGCTACAAAACAGAAACCACAATATACAGTTAGAAAAACAAAAATAAATAGAAAACAGTAGTGTGCGAAAATGTTCTGTGTAAAACATAAGAAATGCATAGATCTGCAGAGCAACTAAAAATTACACTTAAAGTATCAGTGTCTAATGAAGAAAAACACCAAAGATGTACTAACCGACGGCACTGCACGATGTAGGCGAGAAACCAAGAGGAAATCACCGTAAGTAAAAAGTAAGGTTTTATTAATGAACTGTTCCGCGATGTTAAAAACAAATCAAATTAAAAATATCCTTAATTACAGACCACTGTTCATACTTTTCCTAAATAAAGCGAAACGCAACTGGCGGGGAGAGAGAGAGGAAAAAAAAACAAAAAAAACGCCCATTTTCTTGTTGTTGCAACCTTATATATGCGAAACTACTGCCATTTATATAGTTGCATATTGCTGTCGCATGACTTAATCACCTCATTGTATTTGGAAGTGAGACACTAAAGGTAGTGAGTGAGTTGTGCTATTCAGGCACCAAAATAATTGACAATGGCAGAACTGGAGAAGATTTTAGTCCATCTAGAATGACGATGAATAGAATGACCTTCAGTTCGTGCAAATCGGGTGAGTGTGTCTCGTGATACACGTTAGGGGCTTCTAATTCTGCCATCAAGAGATTTTCTATTTCGTTTTTGCAAAGTTAGTTTAGGTGGAGCCACAGCAGACAAAGATGGCTCATCGGATGTTAAATACGACGTCGAGTGTCAACGAAGAAACTCATTTTTCTTCCTTTCTACAAAGAATATGTTGGAAATCCAATTTAATGTGCCCAATAGGTAAGTAGAGTGCGATACTCAGGTTAAGGATATTTGCTGACAGTCACTGCAAAACAGGCGACATCTTTGGCGGTGGCGACTTACATAACCTCACTGACCCTTTTCACATTCACATGCTTTTTGTTTCGTGTTGTTGTACTCCTGGTACTGTGTCTAAAATGTGCTACATTGGGGGGAGGGGGATCTTTTAGATCCCGAGCAACTTGTCATCCATACTGTTCATAACTTAATGAGAAGAAATACGCTGACGAGCCAAATCATTATGTCCTTCTGCTTTACAGCATGTTGGTCCACGCAATACAGCACTAATTTAGCGTGGCATGGATTCGACACATCCTTGGTACTTTCCCGCAGCTACGTGGCACCAGATGTGTACGCACAGGTTACGAAACTCCCATACATTATGAGACGGTCGTTTATGTACTTGAAACTGGATCCCAGTAGTCGCAGACGTCTTACATCGGGTTCAAACCAAACAAATTTGGTGGTGAAGACATGAACGTGAGTTCACTATCATATTCCTCAGACCACTGCTGTGCATTCTGGCCTTGTGACACGGATAGTGATTATACTGCCAGAAATCATCTCAGTCAGAGAAGATACCAAGCATGACGGGATACATGTGGCCCGCAATAATGTTCACGTAATCCATGACTGTCATGGACCCCTCGATTACCACCACAGGACCCGAGAAAGTGCAGGGGAAATCCAACTTACAAGGGAACCTCCCCATCGCACCCCCCTCAGATTTAGTTATAAGTTGGCACAGTGGATAGGCCTTGAAAAACTGAACACAGATCAATCGAGAAAACAGGAAGAAGTTGTGTGGAACTATGAATAAAATAAGCAAAATATAGAAACTGAATAGTCCATGCACAATATAGGTAACATCAAGGAGATTGTAAGCTCAGGAGCGCCGTGGTCCCGTGGTTGGCGTGAGCAGCTGCGGAACGAAAGGTCCTTGGTTCAAGTCTTCCCTCGAGTGAAAAGTTTAATTTTTTATATAATCAACTTCGCTCTCCAAAATTCAAGGACATGTTCAGATTTGCTTGGAAACATGCAGGATTTGACGGTCTACGCACGGAAAAATTTGAAAACGTTAAAAACATGTTTTGACAGAGCACAGGGGAAAATGAGCAACTGTGAAACTATTGCTTTCATTTGTTGCAGTTTATGTGACAAACTCTTATGTTTTCATCACTTTTCTGGGAGTGATTATCACATCCACAAGAGAATCTAAATCGGGCAAGGTAGAAGAATCTTTTTACCCATTCGCCAAGTGTACAAGTTAGGTGGGTCGACAACATATTCCTGTCATGTGACGCACATGCCGTCACCAGTGTCGTATAGAATATATCAGACGTGTTTTCCTGTGGAGGAATCGGTTGACCTATGACCTTGCGAGCAAATGTTTTCGGTTCCCATTGGAGAGTCACGTACTTTCGTCTCCTAATTGCACGGTTTTGCGGTGCGGTTGCAAAACACAGACACTAAACTTATTACAGTGAACAGGGACGACAATGAATGATCGGACAGATCATAACTTTGCGAAAATAAAGAAAATAAACTTTTCACTCGAGGGAAGACGTGAATCAAAGACCTCTCGTTCCGCAGTTGCTCACGCTAACCACGGGACCACGGTGCTCCTGAGCTCATATTGCCCTTGATATTGCCTATCTTGTGCATGGACTATTTAGTTTGTATATTTTCTTATTTTTTTCATAGTTCCACACAACTTCTTCCTGTTTTCTCGATGGATCTGTGTTCAGTATTTCGTGGCCTATCCACTGTGCCAACTTATAACTAAATCTGAGGGGGGTGCGATGGGGTGGTTCCCTTGTTAGTATACACAGTGTGATCAGAACTATCCGGACACCCCCCCCCCCCCCCAAAACATAGGTTTTTCATATTAGGTGCATTGTGCTGTCACCTACTGCCAGGTACGCCATATCAGCGACCTCAGTAGTCATTAGACATCGTGAGAGCAGAATGGAGCGTTCCGCGGAACTCCCGGACTTCGAACGTGATAAAGTGATTGGGTGTAACTTGTGCCATAAAACTGTACGCAAGATTTCCACAGTCCAAAAAATCCCCAGGTCCACCGTTTCCGATGTGCTAGTGAAGTGGAAACGTGAAGGGACACGTACAGACAAAAGCGTACAGGCCGACCTCGTCTGTTGACTGACAGAGACCGCCAGCAGTTGAAGAGGGTCATAATGTGTAATAGGCAGACATCTATCCAGACCATCACACAGGAATTCCAAATTGTATCAGGATCCACTGCAAGTACTATGACAGTTAGGCGGGAGGTGAGAAAACTTGGATTTCATGCTCGAGCGGCTGCTCATAAGCCACACATCACGCCGGTAAATGCCAAACGACACATCGCGTAGTGTAAACAGTGTATGAACGTTGTGTTAAGTGACGAATCACGGTACACAGTGTGGCTACCCGGAGGGATGCTGTGGGTATGGCGAACGCCCAGTGAACGTAATTTGCCAGCCTGTGTAGTGCCAACAATAGAATTCGGAGGCGGTGATGTTATGGTGAGGTCGTGTTTTTCATGTAGCACCCCTTGTTGTTTTGCATGGCACTATCACAGCACAGGCCTACATTGATGTGTTAAGCACCTTGTTGCTTTCCACTGTTGAAGAGCAATTTAGGATGACGAAGAGCAATTTTAGGATGATGACTGCATCATTCAACGCAATCGAGCACCTATTCATAACGCATGGCCTGTGGCGGATTGGTTACACGACAGTAACATCCCTAATGGACTGGCCTGCACGGAGTCCTGACCTAAATCCTATACAACACCTTTGGGATGTTTTGGAACGCCGACTTCGTGCCAGGCCTCACCGACCGACATCGATACTTCTCCTCAGTGCAGCACTTCGTGATGAATGATCTGCCATTCCCCAAGAAACCTCCCAGCGCCTAATTGAACGTATGCCTTCGAGAGTGGAAGGTGTCATCAAGGATAAGGGTGGGCCAACGCCATACTGAATTCCAGTATTATCGATGGAGGGCACCACGAACTTGTAAATCATTTTCAGCCAGGTGTCCGGGTACTTTTGTACGCATAGTGTATAGTACTGCTTCCACAGAACTGCACCCGTGGCGCGGAGTATGTATCGAGCAGCTTTTCGCTTACATGACGGCTTGTCTGCACACGTCCATCGACCTGGTCTAACGAGAAACCTGATTATCTGGCTGGGAGACACCTTTTCCTTGATGTAGGGTCCAATCTCGATGATACCGTATCCACTGCAGTCGTAGTAATTCACGGCTTCGTTGGGTTATCTTGGGCACACACAGCGGACGTCTGCTGCGAAGCCCCATGTTCAACTGAAAAATGGTTCAAATGGCTCTGAGCACTATGGGACTCAACTGCTGTGGTCATAAGTCCCCTAGAACTTAGAACTACTTAAACCTAACTAACCTAAGGACAGCACACAACACCCAGCCATCACGAGGCAGAGAAAATCCCTGACCCCGCCGGGAATCGAACCCGGGAACCCGGGTGTGGGAAGCGAGAACGCTACCGCACGACCACGAGATGCGGACCATGTTCAATTATATACGCTGAAAGTGTGGTCCGAAACACTTGTGCCTGCAACAGCATTCTGATCTGTCATCAGACCTGCAAGGATCAGCGCCTAATTTGGACTACACCAAGCACATTCTGTGATGACACTTGGACGTCCAATAGCTTGTCGCCTGCTTGTGGTTTCGCCGTCCTACAGCCACTTTTCGTAGAAACGACAGTAGCACACGAACAGCTGACAAGCTTCTCCCTGTGTTAAATGCTCTTTCTCGGGCGCCGGGCCACAACTAGTTGCCTTTTTCGAGCTCGCTTAAGTCTGTGGATTTCACGATTTGCGGCCCGTATTGTCGCTAGTATGATTTCCGATTCGTTCAAATCCCATTTATTATATCTTCCTACCGCGTCACGCGCCTGCAACGCCTCCAAACGGTGTTAAGTGTCACTGAGGGTGGTCGTCATAATGTTTTGGCTCCTCTGCGTAGCTGGTATTATTTCGTGAAACAGAGTGGCCTCTTCCTTTCCGGGGAAGCGCCTCTACAGCGCTTAACATATCATGTTGCCCCTCTGTTCCCTCGGCGTAACCTGTCATACTGTTTTATGAAACTGCTCACCTAATAAATGCCTTAGTGTCTCCATTTTGCACAGTAAAATGGTTTGCCGCGCGAGGATACCAGTTTAAAATTACAACTGACCTCTTCCTTGAATTAAACTACATGTGAAATAAACTTATTAAGATTTAATTATACATAATTGTTATATGCTGAGTAATTGGTTTTGCCAATTTCGTATACTCTTCTCGAATGCCTCTCAGTGTCATGACCATCGCTTTAGCTGCACTTGTCTCCGACGTTGGTGAACTAATTTGAAGAGTCATATGCTTTTCACCCATCTAATATCTCGGTTGTCTGTTCAGTCCCTTCAGATAAATGTTTTCCGTTTCTGCTGCCAGTGAAAAGACGTTGTCGCTAGCCATCATTTTGAATTATGGCATTCATGAGTATATCGGCAGTGGCTGACAAGAGTACGAAGTGTTTGCTTATCGCCGGCCAGTGTGGCCGAGCGGCTCTTGGCGCTTCAGCCTGGAACCGCGCGACCGCTACGGTCGCAGGTTCGAATCCTGCCTCGGGCATGGATGGGTTTGATGTCCTTAGGTTAGTTAGATTTAAGTAGTTCTAAGTTCTAGGGGACTGATGACCTCAGATGTTAAGTCCCATAGTGCTCAGAGCCATTTGAACCATTTTTGTTTGCTTATCCGGATGAACTGAACTGTAGTATGAAAAATTCTTTGTTTGTGGTGTGGGCAAGGGCCACAGCGTTTGCTATTCGCAGTGGACTCGGGCAGGGAGGAATGTCTTTTCCTATCGCTTTCGCGATTTGCATGCCCACTTGCGTCATCATGCGGTGACCGGGAAATCCCCTAGCACAGGCACTTGAAAGACAGTCGGATACAGCAATGCGGATTTCCTTCTAGTTGTTGCTCAAGAAGGAACATTCCCAAGAATAACATACTGGTCGTAGATCATAGATTTGTACATCTTAGGTCTTGCACTAAAGTTTTCGAAGGCGATGCTTCCTGGAATGTTTCCAGAAAGTGGAACTTGAAATGAATTTAGAATTGCAGATATTGCTGAATGAGCATCATGTGCTCAGAAAAGCGACTATAAGAAACCCAATGTGGTTAACATGTAAAATGCGGCAACTTTCTGCGTATCTTTAAGTTCAGTAAATCATGACAGTAAAATACTAACCTGAATCATCCACAGAGCGACGGGAAACAGGTAAAAGCTGAGTGGGGAAGATCATTTTATGTGTCGTAGAAATGTGGGAACAAACGAAACAGTACTGGTCCTACGACTTACCTTAGCAAAAATGCAACATTTATAACGTTTGTAGATACCGAGAAGGCATTTGGTATGATTCACAGGAGTACAATCTTTGAAAGGCTCAGTGCATCAGAGACAAACATATGAAGCGAAAGATTTCTTGTAACTTCCATAGAAACCAGACTGCAGTTAAGAGTCGAAGGACATGAAATGGAAGCAGCAGTTGAGAAGGGGCTGAGACATGGTTGAAGTCTATCCCCGATGCTGTTAAGCCTGTTTATTGAGCAAACAGCGAAGAAACGACGGCGAAATTTGGAGTGGGAGAAGACATAAAATCTTGGCGTTTTAGTAATTGTACTTCTCCATGCACTGAAAACCACTCTGAGTACCCACTGCGTGGCAGAGGGTACTCAGCACGATACCACAAGTTTCGTCTTCTTCTCATTGCAATCGCGTGTAGGAGCGTATGAAGAATGACTGACTGAAATGTTTCTCTGAGTGCTGTAATTAGTCTAATTTTGTCTTACGGTAGCGATAAGTAGTGAAGAATATCTCAAGATTCTTCACGTAGCACTGGTTCTTGACATTCTTTTAAGAATGCCTTCGTGGACTAATCTGCCAACTCAAGCTTTTCAGCGGATCTGTGTCGCACTCTCGTGATGGAAACAAACCTGTCACCATTCCTGTCTCCCTTCTTTATATACTTTCGGTATCCCCTGTTAGTCATTTTTGGTGTGGGTCCTACAAACTCCAGCAATATTCTAACGTGGGACGCAGTACTGGTAGACGTACAGAAGCAGTCTAATTTTACACAATTTTGGTAAACATTTTTGGAAAGCAGTGATCAATTAATTGTTATATTTTGACTAAAGTTCAGTCTTGACCACTCATGTATGTTTTAATGATATAGGTAACCGGTTTCGGTTCCTTCTACAGAACCATCATCAGACCCATGGCTCCCTTAGGATGGTAGGCGGAGCTCTCTTCGCTGCTACGCAGTCAACTTTAGTCAAAATAGTCTAATTTTAGACTGACTGCATTTTCCCAGTATCCAGTCTGTGAATCGAAGTCTCCCATGAGCCTGACCTACGACTGAGCCTGTGTGACAACCATTTCATATCCCTATCAGTTTACATATAAGCACATATTTTAAAGAGTTGACTGATTCTAAGTGTGGATCATTTTAAATGTAGTCATAGATTACTAGGTTTCTCCGTTTTGTGAAGTGCGCAGTTTTACATTTCAGTAAATCTAAAGCAAGTTGCCACCTTTTCACTACTGTCAGAGACGGCAGAGAACTTGAAATGTCAGTTGAACGGAATGGATAGTGTTTCAGTAAGATGAACACAGCAGCATAGGTAAAAGAAGAGTAATTGTAGGTAGTCATATTAAACCGGATGACTTTGAGAAAATTAAATTAATAAAAAGAGATGCTGAAAATGGAAGCCTAGTTTTACCATTTGAGCAGCCAAAATGGAGAAGATGTAAAACGTAGACCGGCAATTGTAAAAAATTGATCCTCAAAAGAGGAGTTAGTTGACATCTACTGCAAATTTTAGTGCCAGGAAGTCGTTCCCGAAATAATTCCTTAGGAGCGAAGCCATATGTAGAAACGAAATGGGAACGATAAAGACAACAGACAAGAATTATCTAGAAGCGTTTAAAATATGGTGCTACAAAACAATGTTACAGATCAAGAACTTAAGAAGAACCGAGAAAAAAGCTTTATGGCCCTTATGGGAAAGAAGGGTAGGTTGATAGAAAACATCCAGACACATCAAGGGATACTTCGTCTGGCGATGAAAGGTAGTGTGTGCAGTAAGAATAGTAGAGCTAGTCTAAGGCTTGAATACAACGAGCAGGTTTCACGGGATGTGGGCTGTAGTAGTTACGCAGAGATGAAGAGCCGTACACATTATTAGCATGAACAGCTATATAAATCTAGTCTTCGGACTCGTAATTAAAACAAGTGTGTAAGAAAAGTCAGCGCAGGGAAATCATTCATGTTTCTTGTGACAACCATATAAACATTCCAAGCTTGGTGTGCATACCACTAGGTGGATCGTATATTGGCTGGTGTGGTTTGATCAGTTTCTGCCAGCAGCAGAGGTGAGAGCAGAGTCACGGAACTAGAATGGGGGGAGAGGGAGGGGGGGAGTGCGGAGGCGGGCAGTTGCTGGAAGAAGTTGCGTGTTAAGTTCGGACGAGACTGGTAGTTCCTGCGAAACTTTCGGGACGAGCTATAATTAAATATATTGAACCGGTTGCCGCTCGACAGGTAGGGACAGAATTGCTGCTCTGGTTTCAGTGAGAGAAAAGGAGAAACTGTCCACTAAGTGTACTGAGGGAGAAGTGGAGAGTCCACGAAAAAACGGCGACAGCGGCAAAACCACCGCGTCCGCGAGACGAAAAGAACGAGGAAGAAACATCGCACCGCGCGTGATGTATCAGAAAATGCGTCACTAGCAATGTTACTTTGATCCACACGTGAAACAGATACGGGAGCTAAGGCCTATTTGCCATCTGACTCCTCCTCCTCTGTCAACATCATTTAATGCAACAACAAACATGCGGAATTAAAAACCTCTGCAAACATTTTCTCATCTGCTGCACAGTTTTTTCCCCAAAATAGTCGAGAGCTATTAAATGGTTCTGTCATTTCTCTTGTTAGAGAAGATCTGTGTAAATAACAATGATGATGATTTAAAGGACAGCTCAAATGGTTCAAATGGCTCTGAGCACTATGGGACTCAATATCTGAGATCATCAGTCCCCTAGAACTTAGAGCTAATTAAATCTAACTAACCTAAGGACATCACACACATCCTTACCCGAGGCAGGATTCGAACCTGCGACCGTAGCGGTCGCGCGGTTCCAGACTGTAGCGCCTAGAACCGCTCGGCCACAGCGGCCGGCCCAAGGAGCATCATGGAATAAACGCTATGACGTATATTTACTTACTGACAAGCACTTTCGTTCAGGCGACCATCTTCAAGTTACCTATTAACAGCACATCTAGTTCAGAGTGTCAGATACGTAAATTAGAATGAAATTTTCACTCTACAGCGGAGTGTGCGCTGATATGAAACTTTCTGGCAGATTAAAACTGTGTGCCGGACCGAGACTCGAACTCGGGACCTCTGCCTTTCGCGGGCAAGTGCTCTACCGACTGAGCTACCCAAGCACGACTCACGCCCCACGAAAGGCAAAGGTCCCGAGTTCGAGTCTCGGTCCGGCACACAATTTTAATCTGCCAGAAAGTTTCAGATACGTAAATTGTTTTCCATTGGAACATCTGTCACAGATACAACACTGATTATTTTATATATGCAACTGAAAACATGTACACTGATCAGCCAGAACATCAAGACCACCTAAGTAATAGCCATCTAAGTAATAGCCGCGTCTTGGCCTGGCAGCAATGAGGCCTAGGTAGGTTCCTGGAGGGAACTGGCACAACATAAAATTACCTAAATTCCAGGGAGGGAGGCGAAGAGCTCTGACGCTAAGTTTACTCACATCCCAGATATGTTTTATCAGCTTCAGGTCTGGCGAGTTTGGGGGGGGGGCAGCATATCAGTTGGAAATCGCCACTGTTTTCCTCGAACCACTCCATTATACTCCTGACCTTTTGACATGGCGCATTATCTTGTTGAAAAATGCCGCTGCCGTCGGGAAACATGATCGTCACGAAGGGCTGTGCGTGGTCTGCAACCGGTGTGAGATACTTCTTGGCCGTCATGGAGACTTGCATGAGCTCCAGCAGATCATGGATGCCCACCTGAATGTTCCCAATAGCGTAACGGAGCCGCCGCCAGCTTGTATCTGTTCCCATGGAAGACGACGGATTCGCGCCCTTCCATCGGCATGAAGACGAACATATTGGGATTCAAAATACCATGCAACAGTCTGCCACTGCGCCAACGTCCAGTGCCGATGGTCACGTGTCCATTTCAGTTGTAGTTGCCGATGCCGTGGTGTTAACATTGACACGTGCATGAGTCGTCGGTTGCGGAGGCCCATCGTCGGGAGTGTTCAGTGCACTTTGTGTTCAGGCATATTTGTACTCTGCCCAGCAATGAAGTCTGATGTTAGTCCCACCACAGTTCGTCGCCTGTCCTGCTTTACTGGTCTGCCCAGCCTACGAAATCCTGACATCCGTAATGAGGGGTGGCCGCCTGATCTGACGGCGCCTGGACGTGTTTCAGCTTGTTTTCGCCACGTTGAAGACACCCACGACAGCTCTTCTCGAAACCCGGCAAGTCGTCCAGTTTTCGAAATGCTCGTGCCGAGCCTCCGGGCCATCACAATTTGCCCTTGGTCGAAGTCAGATACACTCCTGGAAATTGAAATAAGAACACCGTGAATTCATTGTCCCAGGAAGGGGAAACTTTATTGACACATTCCTGGGGTCAGATACATCACATGATCACACTGACAGAACCACAGGCACATAGACACAGGCAACAGAGCATGCACAATGTCGGCACTAGTACAGTGTATATCCACCTTTCGCAGCAATGCAGGCTGCTATTCTCCCATGGAGACGATCGTAGAGATGCTGGATGTAGTCCTGTGGAACGGCTTGCCATGCCATTTCCACCTGGCGCCTCAGTTGGACCAGCGTTCGTGCTGGACGTGCAGACCGCGTGAGACGACGCTTCATCTAGTCCCAAACATGCTCAATGGGGGACAGATCCGGAGATCTTGCTGGCCAGGGTAGTTGACTTAAACCTTCTAGAGCACGTTGGGTGGCACGGGATACATGCGGACGTGCATTGTCCTGTTGGAACAGCAAGTTCCCTTGCCGGTCTAGGAATGGTAGAACGATGGGTTCGATGACGGTTTGGATGTACCGTGCACTATTCAGTGTCCCCTCGACGATCACCAGTGGTGTACGGCCAGTGTAGGAGATCGCTCCCCACACCATGATGCCGGGTGTTGGCCCTGTGTGCCTCGGTCGTATGCAGTCCTGATTGTGGCGCTCACCTGCACGGCGCCAAACACGCATACGACCATCATTGGCACCAAGGCAGAAGCGACTCTCATCGCTGAAGACGACACGTCTCCATTCGTCCCTCCATTCACGCCTGTCGCGACACCACTGGAGGCGGGCTGCACGATGTTGGGGCGTGAGCGGAAGACGGCCTAAAGGTGTGCGGGACCGTAGCCCAGCTTCATGGAGACGGTTGCGAATGGTCCTCGCCGATACCCCAGGAGCAACAGTGTCCCTAACTTGCTGGGAAGTGGCGGTGCGGTCCCCTACGGCACTGCGTAGGATCCTACGGTCTTGGCGTGCATCCGTGCGTCGCTGCGGTCCGGTCCCAGGTCGACGGGCACGTGCACGTGCACCTTCCGCCGACCACTGGCGACAACATCGATGTACTGTGGAGACCTCACGCCCCACGTGTTGAGCAATTCGGCGGTACGTCCACCCGGCCTCCCGCATGCCCACTATACGCCCTCGCTCAAAGTCCGTCAACTGCACATACGGTTCACGTCCACGCTGTCGCGGCATGCTACCAGTGTTAAAGACTGCGATGGAGCTCCGTATGCCACGGCAAACTGGCTGACACTGACGGCGGCGGTGCACAAATGCTGCGCAGCTAGCGCCATTCGACGGCCAACACCGCGGTTCCTGGTGTGTCCGCTGTGCCGTGCGTGTGATCATTGCTTGTACAGCCCTCTCGCAGTGTCCGGAGGAAGTATGGTGGGTCTGACACACCGGTGTCAATGTGTTCTTTTTTCCATTTCCAGGAGTGTAGATCGCGTGCCATCCCATTCTACACACGGACAGGACGCTCACTACTGTTAAATGCATCTTGCGTGTGTCTGACTAGCAGTGGGTCCTCGCCAGGTGACGCTGCTATCGCCTGGACGGGTTTATATTGGTAGTAGGTCGGTGGTCATAATTTTCTGGCTGATCAATGTATATATATGCCGCCAAGGAAACTTCCTTTTACTTGATTTACTAGTCGTCCGTGACTCGAAAATGATCAGCTCACCGAAATTGGCTGTCGATAAAAAGTACATTACAGCAGCTGTTATTGATTTCATCACTTTCTTTAAATAAGGTTAAGCTTGACAGAACGGCTCGCAGAAAATAATAATAATCATTGACATACTGACTGCTGTCAACTTCGTGTACAGTAATGATGCAATGGCACCTAGTTCTCTTAAGAATGCCGCTCCTCCTTGTATGGGAAGTGAAAGTGTTACAGAATGGAATGGCACAGGTTTTTAACACAAGACTCTCACAAAATAATAAGTTTCCATTATAACGACTAGAGAATTAGCAGGCACTGTTGTGTTATACGTCACACTCGTGGAAAGCGTGGGGAGAGTCGGTGAATAATACAGAAACAAGCCCACACGAGATGCTAATGTGAGACGAGATGGTCCTTAATCTGAGCTACGACTAAATCATTCCACTTCATATTCTCTTCGCTTCCGTGTTTTCATATTTAATTACCTCGCTGGATTAGATTAAATTACTGTTGTTTTATAGAACCACAGCGAAAGTGAAAGGTGTCTGAAAAGCCAAATGGGTTATACGTGTTTACAAAAGCGCTAATGTACTGGAATTCCCACCACAGCTACGAAGTGAGAGGATCCTCAAAGGAATGAAAAAGTTAGAAATTAGTATCTTTTCTCATCTAGATACTAATCTAAAAGCTTACTACAAAGATTCAAATGTATTCTTACTAATGTGCAAAATATCGTTCCAAGGCTATTCTAGCCCAGCATAATCTGAAACAAAAACTGTTCGGGAATTAACTGCAATGACTGCTTTACTGCAAGCAAGCGTGCTGTGCCGAAGTCTGTAAGCATTCATATAAGCTAAAAAATTCAGCAATGGAGTAAGAGTTGGCCACGAAATGACTCCTTTAGATTCGTGTTAAATTTACTTCATTAATAGCCAAACGCCGGCAGCGGTGGCCGAGCGGTTCTAGGCGCTTCGGTCCGGAACCGCGCGGCTGCTGCGATCGCGGGTTCGAGTCCTCCCTCGGGCGTGGATGGGTGTGGTGTCCTTGGGTTGGTTGGGTTTCAGTCGTTCTAAGTTCTAGGGGATTGATGACCTCAGGTGTTAAGTCCCATAGTGCTCAGAGCCATTTGAACCATTTAATAGCCAAACTTTGTTAGCTATTGAAAATCATCCATTCTTGCCGATAGTAACTGACTTAATGAATTTATTAATTATACTATGAATTAAGCTATTGATTTGAAACTATATCACAGATGTGAAGGTAATTTCTGGAGTACATGAATAATGTAATAGATAACATCGAAAGCTTCGTGAGGCTATGTGTTACCCACGCTGTTACCACTAGCGAGGATGCAACTCTAGAAGACGGTAGCGAAAAGCAGGAGGATCTGTGGAGGATAGGGAGTTATCACGTTTGTTACTCCTTCACGCTGAAATGGCTCGACGGATTTGACGGAATTTGGATTCAAGATAACTATACCGTGAATTAACACACAGGCTACCTTACACATATATGCATACATGCATACCCATCAAAAAGGTTGCTGGTGGGGATGAAAAAAAAATGTAGCCCACCACACGCGAATGCCCATACTTTACTAAACCAATATTTCAGAAAGAATGCACTTAGCGACTTGCGACAATTTTTACACATAATATCAAATCTTCATAAAACTGAAACTTCCTGGCAGATTAAAACTATGTGCCGGACCGAGACTCGAACTCGGGACCTTTGCCTTTCGCGGGCAAGTGCTCTACCGACGGGGCGTGAGTCGTGCTTGGGTAGCTCAGTCGGTAGAACACTTGCCCGCGAAAGGCAAAGGTCCCGAGTTCGAGTCTCGGTCCGGCACACAGTTTTAATCTGCCAGGAAGTTTCATATCAGCGCACACTCCGCTGTAGAGTGAAAATTTCATTCTAGAGACTTCATAAAACTTTTTCTCGCTGATAACCCCCCACAAAATGATGAAAGGAAAACGTTTATCGCATACTACATTTTTACAGTCTGTGCAATAAAACCGCCGCATGAAACATCATGTTTCAATTTATTACTTATTTACTATTAACTGTATTCGACACACATTTTGCAGATAGTATTCAAGTATGACACTGACAATTATTGAGCTACATGAAATAAAATAGTCATAACTTCTGAAAGGTGTTCGTTAGGTAGTTCAAACTGCACGGTTGGCAACGGGGCGTGATGTGAATTAGTATGGTTTGGTTTGGCGACGAAGCCTTCTTCCATTTCGATGGTTTCGTCAACAAACAAAACTGGCGCATTTGAGGGACTGAGAATTCGCATTTCGCGATTGAGAAGTCTCTTTACCCTCAACGGGTGACTGTGTGGTGTGCAATTTCCAGTCACAGAATAATCGGTGCGATATTCCTTGATGGCACGGTGACTACCGAACGATACGTGAAGGTTTTGGAAGATGATTTCATCCCCATTATCCAAAGTTACCCTGATATTGGCAAGATGTGATTAATTCAAGATGGAGCTCGACCCTCATCGAAGCAGGAGTACTTTGGGGACTGCATTCTGGTTCTGGGATACCCAGAGGCCACTGGCATGGGCCTCGATTGGTCGACATATTCTCCGAATCTGAACACATGCGACTCCTTTTGTGGGACTATTTTAAAGACAAGGTGTACATAAATAACCCCAAAACTATTGCTGAACTGAAAACAGCCATTTAAGAGATCATTGACAGCATCTATATTCCGACACTTCAGCGGGTCACGCGGAGTGTCGCTATTCGTTTGCGTCACATCTTCGCCAATGATGGCAGCCATATCGAACATGTCGTAACCTAACTCTGAATATTTGTAGTGAGGTTTGCATGTTGAATAAAGAGTGTGCACGCCGTAGTTTGTGACTAACTTGCGTTTTTTTCGTATAGTTTAAAAGTGTCGCCCTGTACTAGAAAACGTATCTCATTGTACGACACACAGTTCAGAAAAAAGACGTCATCAACATTGAGCTGTGTAAAAATGAATCTGTGGGGCGAAATTCGCCTGAGATACAGGGAAATACGTGTACAAATACGTGTGAAATGTGTTAAATACATTTTACATGTGCAAACGCGATCAAAGCCACGAGTAAAAATCTCATCCTAAACCCCCGAAACGGTTTCCACCAAATTTGGCACACACATTAGTTAAGATTTGGAAAGAAATATTGGGAGGGAGGGGGGGGGGGTGAGAACTACCAGCATTCTGTAGTGGTGGCGAGGATTTGATAAGGTCGAGCGAGAAGGCGTGAGGAGGAGATGGACTGGTACAGGGGGAACGAGGAGATGCAAAGAGAGGGAGGAGTAAATGGAACGATATAGAGGGAGAGTAGGAGGCAGACAAGGAGAGGGGTGGAGGAGATGAGTAGGAAGATTGGTAGGAGGAGATGGTTTAATAGAATAGACGAAGATTGGAAAAAAAACTTACCCAGGCTCGCTTTTTTTCCGTAGATGACACTGCGGTGCGGATCTAATTCTAACCTATTGCGGATAAAAAGCCGAAGAAATCCTTTGCTGTTTGATCACGCTGTTGATGAAAACGACTACAACTGCAAAATATATAAGAGCGACCATATAAAACTAATAGTAGGAAAAGCCGATACCAGGCTGAGATTTGTTGGAAGAGTGTCAAGAAAACGTATTTTATCCTCTAAAGAAGTGGCTTACAAGGCGCAATTGCGAATGGAAAAGGGAAGCTGGAAAATGAGATTTCTGCAGAAGGTGGTAGTGTCCGCTACACACCGTAAGATGGCTTGCGGAGTATAGATGTTGCTGCAAAAAGATATATATATATACTGGGTGTTTCAAAAATGACCGCTATATTTGAAACGGCAATAAAAACTAAACGAGCAGCGATAGAAATACACCGTTTGTTGCAATATGCTTGGGACAACAGTACATTTTGAAGCGGCCAAACTTTCGAAATTACAGTAGTTACAATTTTCAACAACAGATGGCGCTGCAAGTGATGTGAAAGATACAGAAAACAACGCAGTCTGTGGGTGCGCCATTCTGTACGTCGTTTTTCTGCTGTAAGCGAGTACTGTTCACAACGTGCAAGTGTGCTGTAGACAACATGGTTTATTCCTTAGAACAGAGGATTTTTCTGGTGTTGGAATTCCACCGCCTAGAACACAGTGTTGTTGCAACAAGACGAAGTTTTCAACGGAGGTTTAATGTAACCAAAGGACCGAAAAGCAATACAATAAAGGATCTGTTTGAAAAATTTTAACGGACTGGGAACGTGACGGATGAACGTGCTGGAAAGGTAGGGCGACCGCGTACGGCAACCACAGAGGGCAACGCGCAGCTAGTGCAGCAGGTTATCCAACAGCGGCCTCGGGTTTCCGTTCGCCGTGTTGCAGCTGCGGTCCAAATGACGCCAACGTCCACGTATCGTCTCATGCGCCAGAGTTTACACCTCTATCCATACAAAATTCAAACGCGGCAACCCCTCAGCGCCGCTACCATTGCTGCACGAGAGACATTCGCTAACGATATAGTGCACAGGATTGATGACGGCGATATGCATGTGGGCAGCATTTGGTTTACTGACGAAGCTTATTTTTACCTGGACGGCTTCGTCAATAAACAGAACTGGCGCATATGGGGAACCGAAAAGCCCCATGTTGCAGTCCCATCGTCCCTGCATCCTTAAAAAGTACTGGTGTGGGCCGCCATTTCTTCCAAAGGAATCATTGGCCCATTTTTCAGATCCGAAACGATTACTGCATCACGCTATCTGGACATTCTTCGTGAATTTGTGGCGGTACAAACTGCCTTAGACGACACTGCGAACACCTCGTGGTTTATGCAAGATGGTGCCCGGCCACATCGCACGGCCGACGTCTTTAATTTCCTGAATGAATATTTCGATGATCGTGTGATTGCTTTGGGCTATCCGAAACATACAGGAGGCGGCGTGGATTGGCCTCCCTATTCGCCAGACGTGAACCCCTGTGACTTCTTTCTGTGGGGACACTTGAAAGACCAGGTGTACCGCCAGAATCCAGAAACAATTGAACAGCTGAAGCAGTCCATCTCATCTGCATGTGAAGCGATTCCGCCAGACACGTTGTCAAAGGTTTCGGGAAATTTCATTCAGAGACTACGCCATATTATTGCTACGCATGGTGGATATGTGGAAAATATCGTACTATAGTTTTTCCCAGACCGCAGCGCCATCTGTTGTTGAAAATTGTAACTACTGTAATTTCGAAAGTTTGTCTGCCTGAAAATGTACTGTTGTCCCAAGCATATTGCAACAAACGGTGTATTTCTATCGCTGCTCGTTTAGTTTTTATTGCTGTTTCAAATATACCGGTCATTTTTGAAACACCGTGTATATATATATATTCTTAAGAAAGATTTCAATAAGAAATGGCTGTAGATGAGCAGCAGTAATGGTAAGCAATGATAAAACGATAAAAGGTGTTTTGAAATCAGATATGGAGTAATAAACAAAAAGGGGGATGCCAGAAAGAAATTAAATGCTTCCTATGGAAAATACATTTTTTAAATCTAACATGGACATACGTTCATCCTAGAACCAGCATCCTGCCATTCCAGTTCAAATGTCCATCCAGCTACCAAGATTTAAATTTTCCATGGTTCCCTAAATCACTTCGTGAGCGCGCTGCGATGATTTATTCTGTGAAGCCAGGGCCTAAATCATTCGCCACACTTGATCAGTTGAACTATTGCTGGGTGTAGAATCGATCAAAATGAACAATATATACACGGTCCACCTTCTGTCAGTAATTATCAAATCTGTTAGCCAGAAACAAGATTTTTTTTCGATTATAGTTTTGTGACAACCTGAACAACCTTAGAGACAGTAATATTTTGTAGCAGGTAGATACACTTCGACAGAGCGGCCAAAAATAAACTCCAACCGAAAAGCGGTTTTCGGCATTGCGTGAAAATTTAATACAAACCCAACAGGGATCATTAGAAAATACCCAGGACGAGTCCATTGACGAGAAAACAATGCGTGGTTTGGAATAATAGCCTTTAGAAAAGTCCAAAAAAGTAGCAACGCCGGTTAGCTATGCAAGTGGAAATTTAAAAAAAGATAAAAAATCATATGCTTCTGTATCATTGCACGTTTTAAAAACCTGCGCGTGAAATGCTCTTCCTGTAGATTTCACGTGACATGGTATAGGAACTGTTGCCTTTGCAAGTTCAGATGAAGCATGGATCATCTTGTCCCGATATATGAATCAACAGAACGCATGTCATTGTGCGTTAGAAAATCCACTCGAGTACCCTGAAAAACCATTGCAAAGTAGTGCGATTGGTTTTTAAACGTCGTGGTCGTCGTCGTCGTCGTCTTCAATCCGAAGATCGGTTTGATATAGGTCTCCACACTGGTCTATCCAGTGCAACTCTATTCAAGTCCTAGTATCTACTCCAACATACATCCACTTGAATTTTCCTATCGTATTCATCCTTTTGTCTCCCTCTATAATTTTTACCCCTCACACTTCTTTCTGTTACCTGAGAATATGTACTATCAACCAATCCCTTACTTTAATAAGTTATACATAAATTTCTTTCTTCTCCAGTTCCCTTCTGTATCTCGTCATTGCCGTTCAGCATTTTGGTTCCTCGCTACTTTAAAAATAGTCAGTTATTTTGCTCCCCAAATTACAAATTTCTTCGACTACTTGTTGGCTTCTTTCCTAATCTGATTCCTACATATTCGCCTGATTCAATTCAAACCCATTCCTTTAACCTTGTTTTACTTTCGTTGATATTCATCTTATTACCTCTTTTGTAGACACTGTCAATTTTGTTGAACTGCTCTTCCAAGTCTTTTGACATTTCTGACAGAATTGCGATGTCATCGCCAAACTTCAGAGCTTTTATTTCTTCGCTCGGAACTTTAATTCCCCCTCCAGACATCTTCTTGCTTTCCTTAAAAGCTTGTTCAATGTATATATTGCATCAACTGCTATGAAAATCCTGTATTATTACAAGAAGTTCCGATTTTCACAAATTATGTCCAGGCACAGTAGTCCAACACAGTACTCGTCTTGATACAAAGTACTGTGATTAGTGTTAACACAGGTTGTTGTCGGGTTTGCTTTTCTTTAGTCATTAGTCTTATGAGTGGTTAGATACGGAATGCCGGAATTCCTATACATAACTATGGCGTAATGTGGTTTCAATAATTTCAGATGGTTGGTGCGTAGGTTTATAGACTGCCACAGTCAAGGCTAGATTTTCTAATTTCCACACCGTATGCCAGAAACTTTCAGTGGACGCCGTTCCCCTTTACCTTCTCCTCGTTTGTTTTCGACTTCAGTGACATTCTAAGCGACTTTCTTTGTCACCGGCCGTGTGCTTCTCTGTTACTAGTTTCTACGTGTTGAAGTTCCATGCTACCACCACAGGCCCCTTTCTATAACGTCTGTTCAGTACCAAGACCAACAACATCGTCGCGCCCGCTCTTAACTCTACCACATCTCTAGCCGCGCAACTCATCCCCCTCAACACTGCCATTATACGATTCTAAAACTCCCATTGACAATCAGTGGCACTACTATCGACCAGGCTTAGAAAAATATTCTTCAAATCTTTAAGCTCGAAGTTCATCTTCTTTTCTTCGTATTTTGGACCACTTCGCAACTTCACGCCGCTCGCCTTCATATTAAAAAAATGAATAACGCTAACATGCGCGATGACAACTGACAGCCAAAGCAATGTAAACTTGTGCCCGAACTGATGCGAAACAACATTACTGCACTTGCGACCAGCGAAATTAACAATCGCTATCCAGCTGAACTCAACAGAGACCCAAATGTTACGCTAGCGCCAGCGCTGCAGTTATGCCTTACATATTTTCTCATTCTATACATACTTTTTGACAAAGTCTTCAGAAAATAGAAACTCTAACCCATGTCTGTTGGCACGTCCTTTCCTTTCGGCTCCTTAGATGAGGGTCATCTTTGGCTATGCGTAAATTCAGCCCTGATCGTAGAATCAAGATTGGCTAAACGATGACTCCGATCGTACAAAGGTGCACGGGATATCACGCATGCCACCATCCTTGTTCGGATGTTCTATGTAGCCTGTCTCCTGGTAGATAGTTACAAAGAACTGTAGGACCATATGAAGCAATACTAATGACCCTACTTACCCTAGACGATTGGTTGAAGATTCAAGTTATATTTATAGTACTTTTTGGTTTAGAGAAAGCTTTTGAACGTGTTGATTGGACTACAACCTTCCAGATTCCGAAGGTAGCAGTGATACAGGGGTGAAATACAAGAAGCAAACATTTATCTAGAACTTGTACAGAAACAAGACAGCAGTTGCTAGAACAGAACAACCTGAAAGAGAAGCCATAGTTGAAGGGAGTGAGACAGGGTTGTAGCCTGTTTTTGGTGTTGCTCAGTCTGTACGTTGAGTGCGCTGTAAAGGAAACCATGGTGTAATCTGGAAAGGGAATTAAAGTTTAGGGAGAAGAAGGCAAAACACAGCGTTTGTCGATGACAGTGTAATTGTGTCAGACTTGGAAGAGCAGCTGAAGGAAATGGATAGTGTCGTGTAACAAGATAAGTTGAACATTAATAAAGGTAAAACAAGAGTAAAGGAATTTAATCGAAGGAAATCCGACAGTGCTGAGGAAATTAGAATATATGATATGACAGTAAAAATACTATATGAGGTTTGCTAGTTCAGCAACAAAATAACTGTTCTTGGCCGCAGTACGGAGGATATAAAATGTAGACTGACAACGGCAGGAGAAGGGTTTCTGAAGTAGAGGAATTTCTTAACATCTATTATAAATTTAAGTGCGTGGAAATCTTTGGCGAAGACATTTGTGTAGAGTATAGCCACGTACGAACGTCGTATGTGGGCGATAAGCATTTCAGAATAGAAACAGAAGGTTAGATGGGTAGATTGCGTAAATATGAAGACGCACTGAATATAATTGGGGAGAAAAGAAATTCTTGGCATAAGTTGACTAAAAGAAGGATTGGGTTGGCAGGAGGCGTGGTGAAGCATAAAGGAATCATCATGCTTGGTCATAGATGGTAACAGAAAGAAGTGTAGGTTTACAAACTCTAAAGGCAGACCAAGGGATGAATGCAGTCAGCAAGTTCGAAACGATGTAGGTTGGAGTAGTTACTGGGAGTTGCACAGAATCGGCTAGCACGGAGAGCTTGCAGCAAACCAGTGTTCGAACTGAGCAGTAACAAGAAGGGGAAGAAAAAGAGGAAGAAGGAGGAAACAACAACCAGTGATACGGCTACTACTCGCAATACTTTCACGTCCTAAAAAAGTTTCCTTGGGATACAGAATGCACAGTTTTAGTGATGATCTGTGCAACCCAAGCTTCAAATACGCTACTGGCCATTAAAATTGCTACACCACGAAGAAGACGTGCTACAGACGCGAAATTTAACCAACAGGAAGAAGATGCTGTGATATGCAAATGATTAGCTTTTCAGAACATTTACACAAGGTTGGTGCCGGTGGCGACACCCACAACGTGCTGACATGAGGAAAGTTTCCAACCGATTTCTCATACACAAACACCAGTTGACCGGCGTTGCCTCGAGAAACGTTGTTCTGATGCCTCGTGTAAGGAAGAGAAATGCGTACCATCACGTTTTCGACTTTTATTAAGGTCGGATTGTAGCCTATCGCGATTGCGGTTTATCGTATCGCGACACTGCTGCTCGCGTTGGTCGAGATCCAATAACTGTTAGCAGAATATGGAATCGGTCGGTTCACGATAATGCACGACCGCATGTAGCAGGTGCTGTACGGGCTTTTCTGGATACAGAAAAGGTTCCACTGCTGCCCTGGCCAGCACATTCTCCAGATTTGTCACCAATTGAAAACGTCTGGTCAATGGTGGCCGAGCAACTGGCTCGTCACAATACACCAGTCACTACTCTTGATGAACTGTGGTATCGTGTTGAAGCTTCATGGGAAGCTGTACCTGTACACGCCATCCAAGTTCTGTTTGACTCAATGCCCAGGCGTATCAAGACCGTTATTACGGCCAGAGGTGGTTGTTCTGGGTACTGATTTCTTAGGATCATTGCACCCAAATTGCGTGAAAATGTAATCACATGTCAGTTCTAGTATAATATATTTGTCCTAAGGATACCCGTTTACCATCTGCATTTCTTCTTGGTGTAGCAATTTTAATGGCCAGTAGTGTAGTTGTATAAAGAAAGCTGTGAGAACGGAAGCACGCTCCGCGTCTCCCGTATTTCTTGTACAGAGACCTAATAGAACGTCACAGTGATCGCGGGAACGCCGAGCTGCGACCCGGTTTATAAGAGACGGTTCCGCAACGCGCCACCGGTGGATGCAGTTCGCCAGTGTTTCATTGTTTCGCGGCGCTGGTGGAACGTGCGTGTTACGTCGTTCCCTTTTTACACCAGCCACGGGAAATAAATGTCCGTGTCGTGTCTGTGTCTGCAGCCGGCGGGAGGGAGGTTGGGCGGCAACGCGGAGCGCGCCAGGCATCCTCGCGCCACCAACTGGGTCAATGCGGCCACGTGTTCGCGCTGCAGCGCCCGCACGTGCGCGCCGCCGCGATCGGCATCTGCGTCACGTATGCCCGGGCTCTGCATAGTTCCGGATTGCTGGATGCCTGACTGCGCACCGAGCTGCAGCGCACAGTGGTCTTGCTGCTCGTGGCGCTGAACTACATCTCCCTGCTCTAAAAATACGACACACAGGATACACAATCTGAACCAACTAACAAATTGTGGGGTCATTTTGACATTCGCTAACGAAACTAGTATTAAGGGGACCCCATCGTTAGCGAATTTTCGTGCGGTTGACCATAGTAACGTTGATGCACTTTTCTCAAAAACAAGTTGTTCATATCAAACCAAACTTGAAACATGCATAAGTTGTCGTGTTTTCTTCAAAGTGTGTCACTAATAAGGACAGTAGCATTGTTAATGCAGATGATAAACGGGTATTCATTGGACAAATATATTATACTAGAACTGACACGTGACTACATTTTCACGCAATTTGGGTGCATAGATCCTGTGAAATCAGTACCCAGAACAACCACCTCTGACCGTAATAACGGCCTTGATACGCCTGGGCATTGAGTCAAAGAGAGCTTGGATGGCGTGTACAGGTACAGCTGTCCATGCAGCTTAAACACGATACCACAGTTCATCAAGAGTAGTGACTGGTGTATTGTGACGAGCCAGTTGCTCGGCCACCATTGACCAGACGTTTTCAGTTGGTGAGAGATCTGGAGAATGTGCTGGCCAGGGCAGCAGTCGAACATTTTCTGTATCCAGAAAGGCCCGTAAAGAACCTGCAACATGCTGTCGTTCATTATCCTGCTGAAATGTAGGGTTTCGCAGGGATCGAATGAAGGGTAGAGCCACGGGTCGTAACACATCTGAAATGTAACGTCCACTGTTCAAAGCGCCGTCAGTGCGAACAAGAGGTGACCGAGACGTGTAACCAGTGACACTCCATACCATCACACCGGGTGATACGCCAGTATGGCGATGACGAATACACGCTTCCAATGTGCGTTCACCGCGATGTCGCCAAACACGGATGCGACCATCATGATACTGTAAACAGAACCTGGATTCATCCGAAAAAAATGACGTTTTGCCATTCGTGCACCCAGGTTCGTCGTTGATTACACCATCGCAGGCGCTCGTGTCTGTGGTGCAGCGTCAAGGGTAACCGCAGCCATGGTCTCAGAGCTGATAGTCCATGCTGCTGCAAACGTCATCGAATTGTACGTGAAGATGGTTGTTTCCTTGCAAACGTCCCCATCTGTTGACTCAGGGATCGAGATGTGGTTGCACGATCCGTTACAGCCATGCGGATAAGATGCCTGTCATCTCGACGGCTAGTGATACGAGGCCGTTGGGATCCAGCACGGCGTCCCGTATTACCCTCCTGAACCCACCGATTCCATATTCTGCTGAGCAGAGCAGCAATGTCGCTATACGATAAACCGCAATCGCGATAGGCTACGATCCGACCGTTATTAAAAGTCGGAAACGTGATGGTACGCATTTCTCCTCCTTACACGAGGCATCACAACAACGTTTCACCAGGCAACACCGGTCAACTGCTGTTCGTGTATGAGAAATCGGTTGGAAACTTTCCTCATGTCAATACTTTGTAGGTGTCACCACCGGCGTCAACCTTGTGTGAATGCTCTGAAAACCTAATCATTTGCATTTCATAGCATCTTCTTCCTCTCGCTTAAATTTTGCGTCTGTAGCATGTCATCTTCGTGGTGTAGCAATTTTAATGGCTTGTAGTGTAATTGCCATAATTGTAGTACATTCTAATGATAGTAATATCATTAACTTCTGTAACAAGTTTCATTGACATAGATGTATTAGTTTCAGATAGAATTGTTCCTGAAGCTAAAAATTTCGGGAAAATGCATTTTAAGTTTTTGATACAGTCTCTTCAACGTAATTGCGAACTTGAAACGTGCAAGGTCAATATCTGTTGACGTCGAGGTTTTCTGTATCCTCCAGCTGACGATTTGGAGGCCAGCTTTTGAATACTGACCTCATTTGTCATTTCTGGGACACCTTTCTCAGCCTCCCGCACCCTCAGCTGGTCCATTGACAGCAACGCATTCTTCACGTTCACCCCTGATTCTATCCCCATATCACTGAAAACTTTGAGCCTACTGGTTCACCCATAATTGAAACACAAGACTGCGTGCTTGACATCAGTTTATAGGCATTTGAGACCCACAAATACTGTGTTAGACAAGAGTTGCCACTCCAGATTTTGAAAGTTTTAGTGTTTTCGTCCCAGTCGGAAGGTTCCTTCGTGGTGCATCTATTTTTTTGTCTAAAAATGTACGCAGACATGAAGAATAAAGATTTAGAATGTTAATAACGTTTTTTTGGTCCAAAAGTTGTTTTCAGTAAAAAAATTCAGAGGTATTACTTACCAGAACCTTTGTAGTAGTTTTCGTGGAGGTCATCTTTTGAACCCGTGGATCAGAATCCAACACAAATTCCACTTTGTTCACAGTGTGTAGCCAAGCACACAGCAGTGTCAGTCTGGCGGCCATTATTTAGTGCAGTGAGAGCCCAATCTCCATAGTTAAAATTTCAGAGGTTTTAGGGGGATATTGTCCACATGTTTTGGTGTAAATTATTCATAGTCTCCTGTTGTGTAGTTGCATTTCATTTGATTACTTACCCCTATTTATATTTGCCTCTAAACTGCACTCAAAAACCTTGCCAACTGTCTAGCTGTTGAAGGTACCCACTGTGTGTGTGTGTGTGTGTGTGTGTGTGTGTGTGTGTGTGTGTGTGTTGTTGTTGTTGCATTCACTCACGACACTTAGGGCATTGACAATCTACTGCCCTCCTTATATCGTTGCCCTCAAGTGCTCATTGAGCACAGCTCGGTTTGTCTCGTGCTTATTTTTCCAGCTATGTTAGGCGTGTGTTGACACAGTATCGTGGATAAGCTCAAGGAAGATCAGTGTCCGACATGCGCCTCGTGTATGTGTTCACTGAATGCAAAGGAAGAGTGACACACGACGCTATGCTGAGCTGTTCCCGTAGCCACGGCAAACACGTCACGGTATTTTGGATTCAAGGGTTTTGCATTACTGTGTGTTTTTTTTGATTGAATATTACTGGCTATTTAAGTGTTGTGAATGTATTTTCAAAGAAACAAACGCAATTAGGTAGGAAGGAATTAATCATGATTAATGATGATTACTCTGCTACGAGCCACCGTAGATCTTGGGTTTCCTATACCAAAATCTGTTCCTGCACAAACTCTGAAGTTTTATTAGTGTACTTATGATACTTCTCCACCATCCCGGTTCGCCGTTGTGTCGGCGCGTATGCCTGCTAGCGAGTGCATTTTCGCGACTGCTGGCTCTGCTCGAGAGCTCCCTACCGCTCGCGTCGCGACGCGACCTATGACAAACGCGACGCCCGCGCTCTAAATAAATTACACCTCCAGACACGCTGCGCCCTGCGCCGGTGGCAATTTCGACTTGTCAGGAGGCGGACACACACCTACACTTGCTGGCGAGGGGGCCGCTTTGCATACAGATGCCGCTCGAGGCCTGCTCCCAGAGGCAAACACACATGTGTGTGGTCTCTGTCGCCACACCTCGCGCTGAACCCAACTGGAATGATGTAGACTGGTAGTCAGAAATTAGAAGTTAAGTCACAGAATTCATAATTGAAGACTTGAAGTCTGAGAGCGCTGTGACCACCTTTAATATAGAGAAATCCTGTCCACGCCCAAGTACCTGTAGCGTCACGTGTTACCACTGCCAAAACGGCAGGCAGGTAGAATGTTTAAAACGCATTTCAAAGAACACACGTGCACAAATAGTCTACCCTGATGAGACAAAGCATTATGATCACTGTCCACCGCGAGCCAGAATGCTCCCTGTTGGCCTTGGGGGAACATGACAGGACAAGGGACCTATACAGGGTATTCCGAAACTATATTCGTTCATATTAATAGAGGAGGTACAGGCTACCGAAACAAATATATTTATATTAAGGAACATACTTCCTCTGAAGTTAACTTTTAATGTCAGAGAACATTTTGTTAGTAGTGCTGACGTAAGCTATTATCGGTGTTGTTAACGGAATGTGTACTAATATTCAAAACTGTGTGTATGGATGGTTGGCTCTGAGGTCTGGTTGGAAACAAAGCGATTCATTCGCTAGCATCAACGACTTGTGACAACAGTGGTGACTTCCTTGTGATTCTCTGCCTCGTGAAGACTGGGTGTTGTGTGATGTCCTTAGGTTTAAGTAGTTCTAAGTTCTAGGGGACTGATGACCATTGATGTTAAGTCCCATATTGCTCAGAGCCACTTCCTTGTGAACACACTGATTCAAGTCTATCATTACCGCCTTGTCACAAAAACAGCGGGGATGGGGCGGTTTACGTGTGCTGAATTGGCTGACATGCTTCTACTGTACGGGTTTGTGAATGGAAATGGACGAGCTGCAGTGTGAGATTATCGACCGCGTTTTCCCAACTGACGGGTTCCACAACACCAAACATTTGAACGTGCGTATCTCCTTCTACGTGAAACAGCATCTTTCAGTGAAAGTATGCATGATACAGGTTGGAATCGAAGTGTGCGAGCTCACGAAGTGGAAGACTAGTTTCTGTCACACATGTTGAAGGCACTATGTCTGCTAGTACATGATGTATTGCACACTTCCTTGGCGTTACGCATAGCCTTGTGGTCAGATGTGTGTCAATTTCTAATGGATCAAACTGCTGAGGTCATCGGTTCCTAGACTTACACACTACTTAAACTAACTTACGCTAAGAACACCACACACACCCATCCCCAAGGGAGGACCCAAACCTCCTGCGGGAGGCGCCGCGCAATACGTGACACGGCGCCTCAAAGCGCGCGGCTAGCCTTGTGTGAAATGTATTACATGAACAGGAGCATGATCCTTTCCATCTTCGGCGCGTGGCAACACTGGAACCTGAAGAATTTCCCCAATGCGTGCAGTTCGTACAATGGTTTCTATAGCAGATACCCCTGCATCCCGCATTTCCTCCCGAGGTCATGTACATCGACGAGATTTTGTTTACTCGTGAAGGATGTTTCACTATTCATAGTTCACATGTTACGGAACACTTGAATCCACGAGGTGCTCGATCTGTACCAGCTTTCTCGGTGAAGGGGTGACTGGTCGATACGTTCTTCCACTCTCGTCTCAACCGAGGGAGATGTTGCATCTTCGTGGAACATATGGTGCCAGAACTGCTGGGAGATGTACCTCTGGGTGTTACCATATTGCACTGCCTGTGTTATTCCGAATTACGATGCAGTGTTCCTTCGGACATGCGTCATACCTGTCGGAAGGAACAGGCGCCGCGGTGATCACAGCAATTACATGACATGTATACGCTGTTGCGAATATGAATAATGGAATGAAGACAGTGAAAATTTGTGTCTTACCGGAACTCGAACCCGGATTTCCCGCTAATAGCTACCGGTCGCCTTGCCATTTGGCTATCTGAGCACGACTCACGGCCAGACCCAAACTTCCATCTGTCGTCAACCATGTGTCTGCAACCTCGACTCGTACTGTGGTAGACAAAGGATATACCACGAATACAATGTGACGGCAGACCATTTCAGCATTGCTGAATCATCTGAGAGCTACCGAGGGTAGTCGATAGATCGGCCTGTGACTTGGCCACCCAGGTCACCTGGCGTCACGTGTCTGGGTTTCTTCCTCTGGGGACAAATGAAGCAGCTGGTGTATGAAACCGTTATGACATTAAAAGACGACCTCGCCGCTAGAATTTCCATAGCTGCTGGTACCATTACCGACATTGCAGGAATAATCGAACAGACACGACAGCCATTGATACGATGATGTACAGCGTGCAAACCGGCCAATAGTCGCGAGCAGTTCCTGTGAATGCCATTGTTGCAGTTAGCATCCTAAACTACCGCCTGTGTAACGCGTCCATAGCATCAGAAATTTGCCTCATGGACCATAATTATATACTATAAATATGTTGTGATATTCTCTATCTCTTGTATTAATTTGAACGAATAGTTCCGGAACTTCCTGTATAACGAAGTAGAGAATTTGGAAGGGGAGGGGGATGTCAATCTGGCGACGATACGGGCCGGAAATGGGGAAAACTACTGACGTACACGACTTCGGAGATCATGTTATGGTCCGCCGTCTGGAAACGAGCAACTTGGAAATGACGTAGACGATCGGCGTTTCCCGAGCAACTGTCTGGAACGCCTCTGGTAAGTGGTTGAAGAACTCTGGAACTACGAGTAGGTTACATTTTTTTCGGCTTCATCGTCTCATTACAGAAAGTAGCAGTCAGAAGCTTACCCGCTCTGCAATGCAGGATTGGCAGCCATCTGTGACACATGACAATGTGGTGGAGACGAGGTTTTTTCGGAGCACGTCGTGCTGTGCACATGGTCGAGCATGGGACTTCGCAGCACACGACCTCTACGTATTCTCATGTTGACCGAAGATTGTGAATTAAGACTGCAGTGGGCACGAGATCATCGAGAATGGACAACGCATTCATGGAAACGTGTCGCCTGATATGGATTCTTGTTGCACCAGATTGATGGTCGCGTCCGAATACGCCGTCATCGCGGCGAACGGTTGCTCAAAACACGCACTGCGCCATGGACGGAGTCGGTGGGAGCAGTGTTATGCTATGAGGGACACTCCTGCTCTTCCATGGGACCAATGACAATAATCGAAGTCAGGTGAGGACTGCGTGAACGTTATTGGCTACCATCTGCATCATTTCATGCTTGCGGTCTTGCCCAGCGACGAAGGGATAACTCACTGTGTCACAAGGTCAGAATATCCTGCGGTGCTTTAATATTATAATGAACATAAGTTAATTTTCTGGCCATTAAATACGTGTGATCTCAACTAGATGGAACACAAAAGGGGTGCTATTGGGCATCAGCTCCGTGCCCATAAACCACCTACCCATAATTCAGAGGAACTGCGTTGTCTGTCCGTAAACATGTGAAATCCAGCACACGCTGAATCCTTTCTTTATTGCGATCCGATGATGGAGCCACTTGCTAATAAGCAGGTGCTCATAAAGTTTTTGTACATTAGTTTAGAACCGCACTAGGCACCACCCATATAGCGACATTAACCATTCAGTTTTGAATATGGACACAAGCACGAATATTTTTCACAAAGCCAACAAGGGGCGTTATCTAGATGTGGCGGAAGATGTTGAAATATATTGCGCGAAAAGAACAGAACAGGACATTATTTTGGACTGCCAGAACTAGTTCTCACGCATCGCCTTTTTCAACATATACGATGACATGGTTTGATAAATCTAGACTACGTGGTGTCTTCCTGATTCCGTAATCGCCAGTATGTGTATTTGTTGTGCTCGCTATAAACACATACCAGTAACTACGCTCGACGTTCAGTGATGTTTGTCGGTGATGTTTATCGTTTATCCAAAGAAGAGCGGCGCGTTTCGTCACAGGGTTATTTGGTAACCGTGATAGCGTTACGGAGATGTTTAACAAACTCAAGTGGCAGACTCTGCAAGAGAGGCGCTCTGCATCGCGGTGTAGCTTGCTCGCCAGGTTTCGAGAGGGTGCGTTTCGGGATGAGGTATCGAATATATTACTTCCCCCTACTTATACCTCCCGAGGAGATCACGAATGTAAAATTAGAGAGATTAGAGCGCGCACAGAGGCTTTCAGACAGTCGTTCTTCCCGCGAACCATACGCGACTGGAACAGGAAAGGGAGGTAATGACAGTGGCACGTAAAGTGCCCTCCGCCACACACCCTTGGGTGGCTTGCGGAGTATAAATGTAGATGTAGATGTAGATGTATGTATCGGGTCGTCTAGTCATTATCTTCATTTATTTTTCAGTAAAATATTCATTTTTAAATTTTTGTGTGATATTTAATTCCTGTATTTTTAATCTTTGTTTTCTTAGACTTGTACTTTAAAATTTTAAATTTTACGATTATGGCTTTTATTATATGAGGGTGCAGAAGTATGTTACTAGCCACGCGACAGTGTGTATAACTTACTGACTCAGTTGTGCTAACTGAATTCAGTTAGGTTCTCGTATTTTTATATAACACCACTGTGAGCGTTGCATTATCGTATCGCTTTCTCCTCTTTTCATTAGATCTGAAACTGAGGATGATTTGATAGAGTTGAAATCGGTTATCCGCATAAACATAAAAAGTGGCCCGGTGATGTTTGTCGTTTCCACTATAAAGTCACAATCAGGCAGCCCTTAAAGTAAACAGCACACAAATCCGCCACGTTCTCAAGACCATAGTGCTGTACAAAACTGCGGGGGGGGGGGGGGGGGTGTTCAAAAGAAAAAGTACGAAACAACGGTGCGGGTAGGATTGAAGTCTCTATTCAAAAGTAATGACCAGAGACCTGATCACAACTATCCCACTGTTTCTTGAGCCGAAGGACTTTCTGTTCTCAGAAATCCTGTAGCTGTGTCATGAGGCAGTCCTCCAGTGTCCAACGTGCCCTTCAGGTTGTCGTCCGACCTGAAGCATCTCCCTTTGAGATGTTTTTATTATTTTTTATTTTCATTTTTTATTATTTTTTATTTTAGCGGACCAAATACTTGGGAGACACAGGGCGACAAGCCCGGGCTGTAAGACGGATGCTCAAGCTGCTCCCACTTGGACTTGATCGTTTGTGACCATGGAGACGTATGGACGCGAATTACCGTGTCGTAGTATCAATCCATCAGGGACAGTCCGGCCGTTTGGTCTCGACGGACTTGCTCAGGCTACAGAGCGTCCCACAGTATACGCCACGGTTGATGGTTGCCCCGTGCTCGAGGACTGCGATGGGCATCGGACATCACCTTATCTGCTGAGGTACTTTTTAGGGGGAGGTGACGACACTACATTCGCGTCTATAGATGTCTCACTATGTTGTCAGAAGCGGCATAAGCAAATTTGAACTAGTTTGGCTGTCACAACGGTTCGTATTTTCCCATTTGAACAGTCTTTATACAAGAGATCGTTAGAATTCATGTCACTTGTAAAAGCTTTCCTTATGCCGCCTGCTCTTGCTGGAATCGGCCCGTGTTACTCAGCTTTCTTTCCTGACCGTGCCCCAGGAGTCAGCTTCCTCTCGTAACTGCAGGCATAATTAAACTTTGCCTTTTGCTTAAGCATTGTAGTTATGTACTAGCTCTTAAACTAACAGAAACTGAGGACAGGTTGAGATTATAAAATTACATACTTAAGAGTCGCTTGTTGACTCCATGAAACAGATATAAGTTATTGGATAAAATCGTCAGATACAGATACAAGAAGTTCACTTATAGATTTATTGTGGTAACACTGAAATGAGTGCTTAAACAGTTCATCTTCTATGGGTTATTGGATTGACCGTCGCTGCTCTGTCAACAGGAGAAAATCACACACATTCAATGCTGAAATACGCGAAAAAATAAAAGCGAACAAGAGATATACTCGAGCCATTTGTTGCTATGGCAGCAGTAGATTTTTAATCCTACCCAGAGCGGCAACGTGGATGACTGTGAAGTTGTATATTGCGATCGTGCTTTCGAGTCAGCATCGTAACATGTATCAAATTATTGCAACGAGAGCGCCACAACATATGTAAACAATTTGCCCGTTGAAAATCAGCAGCCTTCCCTATAAACTGCTGAGGCTTCCGCATTGAGATACACTGCTACATGACCTAAACTGTTCGTGCTCCTCATCTGGAGCCTGAATATTAGTATCGCAGATAGGCGTGTGACTACTTCAGGGCGGTCCAGGAAGTGAGAGCCATTGCTCACTATGGTTGCTACTTAAAACCTCGCCTTCCAAAGAAAAAAATCGACAGGCCAAACTGATCGTGCTATTTATAGCCAACCTATGTCTGAGAGCATAGAACTTAGCAGACGTAGAAGTGGTGACTGTGACAACATTGTTTCATATATTACAGGTAGATTACCTTTCTTTTATTTGACCTGCAACACTAATTGATTTCGACAACGAGATCCATAATGGATATCTACCGCCTTTCTCTCATTTATGAATTAACAGTTTTTTTTCTCCACGCTTCTGTCCACAGTCATCACACATCGCTTAATAGATGTCATGATTCCGCTGAAACTGACTTATTTGAACATAACGTTTTATTAATAACTGTTGGCCATTTTCAACCGAAATTTCGTTATCAAGTGTCCTACTTGTGTTTCTGCAATACTTAAGGTAACTTACGATAACCATTCGTTTTCAATTGCCCACAGTGCCGAATGAAGCATTTTAATTAAATAACAGCCTTAGATAAACAATGATTTCTTAGCCATTACTTTCTGTGCTCTTACAATGAGTGTACGCAGCTGGAATAGCCATGTTGGTCGAATGGTTCCCGAGCATCACTTGCTGAGCAACAGTACCGCTGAGTGATTAGCAGGAGAGCAAACCAAACTTGAAGGCGGCCCGATGGTATAATGTTGGTTCTTCGGTTGTTCGTAGACACTAATTGAAATGTCCAACTTTAGGTACGAAATCCAGATGGCTCATGCAAAGGAAGGAAAAGCTCTTTCATACACACAATTATAACATAATTGCGGCACTCTCGCAAGTATAATCTTCCCTTGATACTTGGGAATGTAAAAAAAAATTATTATCATTACGTTGTGCTATTCCTAGAGCGGCGTTTCCACAATATTTGTATCTGTATCTTCCAGACGCTTTGTGAAATCTGCGTTTATATTGCAGTATTTTAATGTCACATTGTTCTCATGCAGTAAAAAGCTAAAATTCTGTGATTCGTTTGACACTAAAGTTCTCTATGTAGTTGTATTGAGGTGTTGTGCCCGTGCTTTCTTGGGACCACTGAACTGACTGACCCAGCTAGTGATAAGGTGGACTACGAACGACGATGCAAAGGGGAGTTTCTTCACACGTACAAATCAATGACAGGGGCGAAAGAAGCGATAAGAGACAGAAAACTTGTAGGACCGACTGAGGATTTGCACATAACCACTTAGCCACCGAGACGCCCGTCCATTAACAATGAGAGCGTTGTTAATAAGATGAAAAGGTTTGCTTCGAACACGACAAAAGACGAACAACACTTTGTGCATCTACCTACTAACAGCTTATGATGTCGCCATTAGACTCAGAGATACAACTACGAAGGTAAAAAAGAAGTATTGTATTCTGTGAAGCAACAATGAGAGAACGATATATCTGCTATTCCTTAAACCCACAGAGGTTGTAAGGAATGTGCATATATAATACACTACATTAAGAAAGCCCAGTGTTTTACCTTGCGCGCGATGAAATTTATAAACATGTGTTTATGTGACTTCGCGTTAAAACACGTTGTAGCTATTCATATAAAGCAGATACTACAGATATATTTTTACTGTTAACGCTCACGAACAAAAATTCAAAGTGTTTTGACACGACTAGGGGAAGGCAAAACAGTGTCGCGGAAAAGATAAAATTTAATTGTAATTTATGCTTTTCGTGCGTAGTCTGTTTCATTTTCAAAGGTTTTATGGTCATCATTTGTGTTCCGTTGTAAACTGCCAATTGGACAAGAAGCCTATATAGATACATACTGGCATGAGGAACGAGGGAACGTTGTACAATAAAATATTACAGCGTACACAGTGCATTCGACGAGACCTGACATAGCAATAGTGTTTCATCAAAGCGTCAAAAATGCCACGGGTGTTCGCCACGGTCCGTCGCAGCGTTACACTGCGGATGGATACCGCCGTTGATGCACTGAGAACCGTGAAACCGGCGGGCAATGCTGATTGGTTTTGTGATGGGATTTCCCTGTATTTTCCCACCGCAGGCAGACAAGCAAAAAGCTCTTTGCTCTGCTGCTACGCGTTGACTCAGCAGTGTGCACTCTGCCTGTCCCTCTCCTTTGTGTCCGTATTCCTTCTCCCTCCCCACGCCGCTCCACCACCACAATTGTGAGCCACACTGAAACATAACCTTTATCAACATAAAACATCAGTTTCGCAGTTGGGGCTGTGAAGCATTATCACATTACGTCAGATTTCGGTAATCTGTTGAGAGGTGACGTGTTGAGAACTTGTTAAGAATCTTTGTCCGGAACCGCGCTGCTGCTACGGTCGCAGGTTCGAATCCTGCCTCGGGTATGGGTGTGTGTGCTGTCCTTAGGTTAGTTAGGTTTAAGTAGTTCTAAGTTCTAGGGGACTGATGACCTCAGAAGTGAAGTCCCATAGTGCTCAGAGCCATTTGAACCATTTGATAGTAAGTTAAGACGGTATTAACAAGTAATGCGCTTTTTCGAGCTGAAAGCGTTTGGCGCATTACAACGTGGACGTTCAATCTAATATTCTCTCTAAGGTTGAAAAGCGAACAAACTGCGGTTTTCTCTATTTATATTTGTCTCTTTATTTTGAACCGGTTTACTGGGCCATCGTCGTGAAACAACTGACTAGCGTCTACAAGAGAGACGAATGCGTAGGAAACCAAATGTTAGAAACAAATATACTATCAACACACGCAATTTTTGGTCGTAACGTTAGATCAGAATGGAACACACATGCAGCAAACAGTTAATAGTGTAATTGGCAATGCCATTATTGTGCTGACCCAATGTCAGGAATTGATTGTACGAGGGTCGTAACGCCCCACTTCTTTTCTCAGAACATATTTATTGGTAAGAGTCGGAATCTGATGATAATATAGGTCAACATGTTTTGCCCATGTCCTATTTACGGAGTCTCCATGACGTTCTAAGGCCGTACGCCAACGTTGTGGCAGAGCATGTATTACCTGCTGGTAAAAGCTCTTGTCCTGTAGGCGTAGCCATGTTTTCACAGCATGACTATTTAAATTGTGTTCCCCGTAGAGAATCTTTAAGCGCCGGTCGGCACGAATAATGGCATCCGCTCAGTTCAGCATGTCTGGAACAGTGGCTGTGACAGGAAGTCCTGAGCGTGGCTGATCACAGAGCTCTGTTTCTGAATTTCTTGAGGCTGTGACTTTCTTCATCCGTCGCCCAACTATCAGCTGCAGCATCGCCATGCACTGCACACAGATGTTTATGGATGTTCACTACGGTTTCGTTTTCTGCACACAAGAATGCAATAACAGCACGCTGCTTGTAACGCGAGTCGTATGTAGACGCCATTTTGACGCTGTACTACGGCTCTGCCATCTGCCAGAACGGTTCGGAACTTCACCGGCGCACAAAACAAACATCACATATGAAGACCAACAAGGCCGTTTTTCTATGTATATTAACCCTTTTCTTAAAAAGTGGGGCATTGAAACTTCCTGGCAGGTTAAAACTGTGTGGCGGACCGAGACTCGAACTCAGGACCTTTGCCTTTCTCGGGCAGGTGCTCTACAATCTGAGCTACCCAAGCACGACTCACGGCCCCCGTCACAGCTTCAATTCTGCCAATCTCTCGTCTCATACCTCCCAAACCTCCCAGAAGCTCTTCTGCGAACCTCGCAGAAAGGCGCGAAAGGCAAAGGCCCCGAGTTCGAGTCTCGGTCCGGCACACAGTTTTAATTTGCCAGGAAGTTTCATATCAGCGCGCGCACCGTTACAGGGTAAAAATCTCATTCTGGAAACATAGCCCAGCCTGTGGCTAAGCCATGTCTCCTCAATATCCTTTCTTCCAGGAGTGCTGGTTCTGCAAGGTTCGCAGAACAACCTCTATTAGGTTTGGAAGTTAAGAGGCGAGTTACTGGCAGAACTGAAGCTGTGTCGGCGGGTCGTGAGTCGTTCTTGGGTAGCTCAGATGATAGAGCACTTGCCCGCGAAAGGCAAAGGTCCCGAGTTCGAGTCTCGGTCCGGCACACAGTTTTAATCTTCCAGGAAGTTTCATATCAGCGCACACTCCGGTGCAGAGTGAAAATCTCAATGTGGGGCATTGCGTATTCAATGACCCTCGTACTTGGTACTTAACGTGTTAAGCAGAAAAGAAACAAAAATCGAGTGTAAAAGATAGTTGCCTTGGTAGCCCTGTGTATTACGTAAATAACGATGCTGCGTGAAAAAAAAAAGAATGTACTCGTAGAGGGTCAAAGTGATGTACTCGTGATTGGGGCGGGACATGTGGTCGGACCATTCTGGGCCAGTTCGACGCCTCTGTCGGCGGTACTACGTCATTTTTTTTAATACAAAGCAATGGTGGAAACCGACTGCCAAGGATACAGCCATGTGGTCCTCCGTAACGACCTAAGGTAGATGGGCCTTTAAAGGCTAACAAACAAATAATGCTCTCTGGTCACGGCTATGAAATTTATGAGCGCTGTACTTGATTGTAAAACAATAAAAACACTGTCCAGTCACATTAGTGTCACCACTTATGAAAAGCCTGAATATGGTTCCCAAGGACAGATGGACAGTGTTATCCATTGTGCCTTCCAGAATGACGAGCTTACCCAGACCTTAAAACTCCGGTCTGGAGGGACCCTTCGGACAATTGTTACAAGATACTGGCAGAAGTAAATCTGTGAGGACGGGGTGTAAGTCGTGCTTGGGTAGTTCAGATGGTAGAGCACTTGCCCGCGAAAGGCAAAGGTCCCGAGTTCGAGTCTCGATCCGGCACACAGTTTTAATCTGCCAGGAAGTTTCTATTGTTCGACGGTGTTTGCTTTCAGACGTTTCACTCCATTGGAGCGTAGAACGTGATTCATTTCGAAAGGCCAGCTGTCGCCATACAGTGGGCTTCCAATTACGATTGCTATTAACAGTTAAGTGTAGTCAACTTCCGCGATTTGTTAATTTTGCGGACAGCGCTTTCCGTGTTTGTGAGAAGTCGTTCGTAACAGTTAACATTTCAACAGCGTTTCAGCCACGTCTCTCAACCTTTCTCCTACCAATGGCTAGCACTTACTTGCTTTGATCTCCAAACGTGTGAAAAACAGTATACAAGAAAATGGAAGAGCTGGTGAAGTATGTTACCTTCTTAAAGCCATCGAGTCCAGCGTGCTTGGAAGACGTTTCATTAACAATGACAGTGCTTGTGTGATAGTTGCTAAATTATAAATCTTCAGTAGTAACACATTCACTAATAATCAACTATAATACATTCTTCTGTACACATGCTTCCTTTAACTGACACACGCCGCACTACGCACTGAACCGTTATTGATCACGTGGTGACCGTACATCTGGTGTGGATGTATACGTGCATTCAAGCCAAATCGTGTCCCGCGCCACTTTTATTTGCCCCACCATCTATGATGCGTGTATGGTATTTTCAGGGGTTACATACGTCTTAAATTCTCTTGATATGTTTCATTCTTACATCAATTTTTGCATTAATTGTTATATTTTATTCTTATGTGCACTCCTCAGGAGGAAGTGGTGCTTTCCCTTGGATGATACCGATCGTAGAAACGTTCGAAACTTAGAAATTCCGAACACCACAACCTTCGTGCGAAGGCATGTTTGCCACGGTGACATTTTCTTCGTATGAATCTCACTGGGGAAAGAAACGTCGTTAAAACTGCTGAAGATTGCATGCGTTGGTAACAATTTCTTGGCAAACAACGCATAAAGCATCAGTTATCGAAAAACGTCGTTTCCAGGTAATTATGAGTCGAGGTAGACTGTAGGAATTTCATTCAAGACAGTTCGAAATAATTTTCTTATTCATTGTTTTTAATTCATTCAGCAGACATTCAATTTGCATACGGTGGAAAACATGCGCGTAGTAATCTTCTATGAACAAGGATAGAGAAATGAAAAATAATAATCCAGTTTCGAACATGAGGCGGAAAAGTATGAAGCTGCGATGCTAGCCACTGCACCACCACTTCGGTTGAAGTGTTAACTCTTTGAAAGGCACATATTGTACGTGGAAAACTTTGACCGTCGTGTTCTCAGAAACGCTCGAGTATCTACGGATTAGGTGAGACACGTTCGCTTAGTTCGGCCCGTCTTCCACTGAGCGAAGTTTCTGGATAATCGGTTTACGCCAATCGCCGTGTTCTCCTCGTAAGATCAAACAGTACGACGTTCCCGGGATATAAGAAGCTTCTCTCAGAGGATCGGCGGCACAGGTTGTGGAAGACACAACTCGTGTAAAAGCTTGTCCTGTTGGCACGCGATATCTGGCAAACAGCTGGTACATACAGGTCAGTAGGAAGAGTGTCAGTTCTCCCGGATTTCTGAAGCCATTTGATACTTAATGACAGCGCCGAATAATAACGAAGATACGACCATACAGGTACGCAGTTGGCAAGCTGAAGTTTTGAATACGAGAATCCAGTGCGTCATACTGGATGGTGAATGTTCAGCAGAAAAAAACATCGATCGTGCCCCTAGAAAGCGTGTTAGGACCTGTAATGTTCTCAGTATACATGGACGATTTATGAAATAAGGGTAGCAACAGTGACTGATTATTCGCTGACTATGCTGCGTTATACAGAAAACATCGTTGTTCGACGATTGTAACGAAATGCAGAAAGACTACGATAAATACAATGTAAACTCTTTAACAAAGTAAACAACGTATTGGCATCTGATTACGAGGTTTGTGATGAACATAAGCAGTATGTCAATCGTTTGAATTTTAATGATAGTATACGCTGACGGAAGAAAAATCGCAACGGCAAAAAGTAATTAATATGGAGTATTGAAATTTCGGGAATACATTTATCGAGGTGACGTATGTAAGTGATTAACACCGTAATATCGCGGCTTAATGTAAGCGCGAGAGAAGCCATTGCAAATGTGAAATGCTGGTACATTAATAACCGATGCAACCACCAGAATATTGAATGCAAGCGTGCAAACGGGCATGCATTGTGTTGTACAGGCTCCGGATGTCAGTTCGTGGAATGAAGTTCCATGCCTGTTGCACATGGTATGTCAGTACAGGGACGGTTAATGCTGGTTGTGGTTGACGCCGGAGTTGTAGTCCAACTATGTCCCATACGTGCTTCATTCGAGTCAGATCTACTGGCGGGTGTGGCCGAGCGGTTCTAGGCGCTTCAGTCTGGAACCGCGTGACCGCTATGGTCGCAGGTTCGAATCCTGCCTCGGGCATGGATGTGTGTGATGTCCTTAGGTTAGTTAGGTTTAAGTAGTTCTAAGTTCTAGGGGACTGATGACCTCAGATGTTACGTCCCATAGTGCTCAGAGCCATTTGAACCATTTTTCGAGTCAGGTCTGATGATCGACCAGGCCAAGGCAACATGTCGACACTCAGTGGAGCATGTTGGGTTATAACAACCGTATGCGGGCGAGCGTTTCCTGTCGCATAACACTCCCCGGAATGCAGCAGGTTGGCTTACCAGATTGGTGTACAGTTCAGCAGTCATGCTGCGTGGGATAACCACGAGATTACCGCTGCTGTCATACGAAATCGCACCCCAGACCGTAAGTCCAGGTGTAGGTCGAGTGTGTGTAGCACGCATACAGGTTGGATGGAGGCCCTCAACCGGCCTCCTCCTAACCAACACATAGCCACCACTGACACCGAGGCAGAATGAGCTTTAATCGGAAAACACAACAGACCACCATATTACGCTCCAATGAGCTCTCGCTTGACCCACATGAAGTAGCGAATGGCAGTTATGATTTAGTGGAAAGCACTCTACAGGGCACCTGGCTCGGAGCTGTCCTTGAAGTAATCTATTTGTAACGTTTCGTTGTGCCACTGTGATGCCAACTAGAGATCAAATTGCTGCTGCAGATGCAGTACGATGCGACAGAGCCATACGGCGAACACGATAGTCTTCGCTCTCGTTAGTTCCACGTGGCCGTCCGACGCCCTGTCTTCTTGCGACCGTACAGTCTCGTGAACATCACTACCAGCAGTCATGTACTGTCGCTACATATCTGCCAGGTCTTTCTATAATATGGCAGAAGGGACACCCAGCGTCTCGTAGCCCCATTACGCGACGTCGTTCTAACTCAGTGAGCTGTTGATAATGGAATCTTTGTCGCCTTAAAGGCATTCTTGACAACATGAACTCACCGCGTCCACTCTCAGACGAAACTAATGATCACGATCGTTACAGCGTGTATTTAAAGCAAACCTGATTTGCATCCTCATAGTGCGCTACTAGCGCCACTCCTATGCGACTGGCGCGAAATTTGAATAGACGTTATCTTTCAGATCTACCAACTTCCTTTTATGTCGCACAACTCGTTTTTGGCGATGCGATATTTTTTCCATCATTGTACTGAGAAACTATATGAAATGAGATATCAAGAGATTTCGGAAAATGAACTTCACATGTCGTCCCACGCTAGGACCATAGCGCAGCAGCAGTGGTGCATTATCAGGAAAAAAAACTACATATTCGAGGGCTCCTGCAGACAGTTCTCCTACGGTACGGTTCCTTCATGTGCTAGTGAAAAGGCGTGACAACTGGAAAAATACCCCAAAGTTGAAGTACGCAAGAGAGTAAGATTCCTCTGGGCGAAAAGTCTAAACTGCACACAGATTCACCATGAAATTGTGGCGGTATGCGGACCAAATTCAATGACGCGTCCGACCTCAATTAAATGGTGCCAACAATTTGACTAAGGCCGCCGTACAGTCCAAGTGTTGCACCATGCGATTTATTTTTAACGGGCTGAAAGAACATCAGGGGGGAAAAGGTTTTCTTACGATCACGACGTTCATACAGCGGTTCTCGAGTTTTTCTGTGACGAGGAAATGATTTGCATTGTTAACACTCGGTAGAATGCTCTGATCATTATTTACACAGACTATGTTGAAAAATATTGCCATGTAGTCGAGTCTTCTAGAAAAGTTACTAGCATGCCACAATAATGTGTAGCTTATTGTCTGAAGTCCCCTCGTTTAAGAGGGAAGGCAAATGGAAGACTTCTTCGGTGCAATGGTTCTAGGAAAGGACAGTGAATCCGTAAAAGGCAGTCCCTTAGAAGTCGCTAGTGTAACTAATTGGACGTCTTATCGGATAAGCTTGGCAGAGAACAGCAAACGAATTCACAGACGCACTACTGGGATCGTAAATGGTAGGACAGTACATATGAAAGTGTATCAGAGATGATACGAGAACTTAGACTCTTTGGAAGAAAGGTGACGTTGCTGTCGCGAAAGCCCGTTGGGTAAATGTAAAGAACCGGTGTTCGAGGATGATTGTACGACAGCGCTGCTGTCTCCGTCACATACCCTGAATAGGGTGATGAGAGGCCGGTTGGGGTACACAGGGGTGCAAGCATTTCCATTTCTCTTTCCTCGTTCAATGCTCGAAGAGAATTTCGTAGGAAATCACTAATATTGGAACGGAATACCCCCAGTCGTGCACTGTGCAGCGGCTAGCAGGCTGCGAATGTAGATGTAGAAAAACCAAAAGGAAATAAACGGAAATCCCAAATGGAAATGAACGGAAATCAACACACAGAAACTGAAAGATAGCAGTTTGCTCATTTGAACCTCTGTGATTCCAGATCAGGTCGTGAATCACCAATGTATCTATAGAACAGATGAAACAGTAATCCAGTGGCGTAGAAAATCATAAAGCAGTTATTAAAAGCCACAGCTAGGAATCATGGTGTTAGCATGTGCTGGTTAAAAGCTCACTGTGGCATTCAAAGCATTGAAATAGCAAAAAGACAAGCTGCCCGAAGCAACCACATAAGATGGCGAGGGGGAGAATGCAGGAATACTAACTGCGGATCTTTTTAACTTCCTCGAACTAGTAATCAAAAGTTAAATACAGAATGGCTATACTCATCCAAATATAAAGGCATATAATATGTCAAAATTAATCCAATACTGGTGACCAGGTTCTAGTTCTAGACTTATAAATGTTCCAGAACATTCAGAAGCACTATAATACACCTCTAGTATGACCAGGCCTAATACAAGAAACTCGTATATCTCTTTGGCTAGGTGACATTTCCATAAGCTGATTGCAGTAGGGGTAGTCAAACGACATCTGCTTTGGCTGTCCGAGCAATGATCAAAGTCAACCACTGCATCATCTGATAAACAAGCGATCTTTTCTGGCAACCTCTGTTACCGTCTTACAATGCATGAAAGACTTTAGAGCATGCCACCTACTACATTCATTTTTTATTGAAGCGCAGTTAATGTATTAATGTGTATTGACTGAAGTTGCTGGCTATATGAGTCGCTATTTAGGTGCCATATAATTTTAAAAAATAATTTACCTTCACTAATCACATAACTTTGTGGCTGCTTTTGAGGTTGATGACAGTGATGACGACGACGATGACGATGACGACGACGACGACGACGACGATGACGATGACGATGACGACGACGACGACTACTGCAGCACACATCCGCCTGAACCTGTGTACTGTAGTCCAGCTTTGCTATACAATTATGGCTTTCTCGTACCACAGTCCCCTCTATGACCAAACTATCTGTTCTTTGATGCCTCCAATCTGTCCAATCAGTTGAGGCACTGAGAACCATAAGGGTCTAAAGCACACCGTCGTCGACTCCTCTTTAAGTGAATGTCAGAGAAACCGGCGAGACAGCTGTTTGTGAATGTTCAGTGCATACATACACTGGTGGACAGAAGTATTCACACATCATGATTTATCATAAGTACATTTAATGTTTAGACTACTTATAACATTTGTAAATACAAGCAACCAAATTGAAACAATCTTTTCTCCATGTATTTCCGTTTAACCACACTTAAACATAATCATTAATACTATTCCGAAAAGAAAATTAAAGTCTTAGCTGTGCTGTGATAATGGGGGGTCGTAAGTATTCACACAGTCACTTATGTCGCACTGTTTGATTTAGCTGCATACAACTAATAGCGTGTATTCATTCACTTGTTTCTAAAAACAGCCTTCAGCCTGTCCTGCATTGATTATACTAGCTTTCTTGTTACTATTGCGTCAATGTTTTCCCATTCTGGTGTTTGTAGGGTGTGTGAGGGGGAGTATTATATAGAATCTACATCGTATGCTGTATATTTTGGATCGTTGTCCTGTTGGAAATAGTAGTCAGTATTCAAACCTAGTTTTTCAGCACTGACTTTCAAATTTCTCTTTAAAATATCCAGATACACGTACTGATCCACAGTTCCATCAATAAATGCCAATTTCCCCACACCTGATGCAGCCATGCACCCCCAGGCCATGATACCGCCACCACCATATTCTCCAGTGCAGGCCATATTGGCAGGTTTTAACTCGGTATTTCGTCTTCTCCATACTAAAATACATCCATCGTGATGGTAAAGGTTGAACTTGCTCTCGTCACAGAAAATAACTCTGTTTCAGAACTCTGAGTTCTTGGTCACATATTGATTTGCAAATTGCAACCTTTTCTTCCTATTTGCCTTGCTTATGTAGGGCTTCTTTCTTGAAACTGGAGCTTTGTAGCCGGCCCAATGAAACATCCTCCGGACAGTCTTTGGGTGAACTTGTTCCCCATAAAGATCGTGTATTTGTGCAGCAATCTCTGATGAACTTATTTTAGATGTTTTCTTCATAATCCTTAAAATGTGCCTCCCTTCTCTTTCTGAAACGTGACATGGTCTCCCAACACGATGCCCATATATCAGTGTGGTTTTTTTTTTGTACCTGTTAACAACACTGCACACTATAAAGGCTCCTCTTAACGAACGTTGCTGTTTCGGCATATGCTTTACCCTCTTCATGCAACGTTACCATTATCTTCCTCTCTTCTGGAGTAGTTTCCTTCCCTTTTCTACCCATGTTATTGTCACTGGCGTATTTGCGTGTTGGTTACGCTGACCTTGCTGCTGTCTTCACTCAGCGACATCCCGCTTGGAACTGTGGCGATGTGTTTGCATTGTACCGCCTGTGTGTGAATACTTACGACTGCGTCAACCACAACACTTATCAGGGTTTCGATCTCTGACTTTCAACAAGTGCTTTGGATTTAAATAAATTTGTGTATACGCAAACATTTGGGCCACGTGGCGTGAATAATGGACATTACGACATCGACAGGTCATCACCTTCATTATGAAGGCAAGATCTACTACAAACCAGACTGTGTGTGAGTACTTCTGTCCACCTGTGTACATTCTGGGTCTACAGCTCAGATAAACCTGACTCACCATAAGATAAACAAATGTCAGAAGCATGAATAAATGCTACTGTGGTTCTCAGCGCCTCAATTGATCTCTTTTACTCAACTCGTGCCATCAATTTGTTTGCTCCCGTATTAGATTTAGTATTTCATCAATAGGTATCCGTTCTGCCCATCTAATCTTAAACCGTCGTCTGTAGTCATTTCTTTTCGTATGTTCACTTTTTGTCGTCCACGGTGCCGGCCGCTGTGGCCGAGCGGTTCTAGGCGCTTCAGTTGGGAACCGCGCTGCTGCTGCGGTCGCAGGTTCCAATCCTGCCTCGGGCGTGGATGTGTGTGATGTCCTTAGGTTAGTTAGGTTTAAGTAGTTCTTAGTCTAGGGGACTGATGATCTCAGATGTTAAGTCCCATAGTGCTTACAGTTCTTTTCTTTTTTTTTTTTTTTTTTTTGTCGTCCACACTTCACTTTCACACAAGACGACGCTTGACATAAATAATTTCAAAAAGAACTTCCTTACATTTATATTAGATGATAACGCATTTGTCTCTTTCAGAAACACGTTTCATGCTACTGGCAGTTCGCATTTTATATCCTCTCTGCTTCTGCCACCATGAGTTATTTTTCTGTTCAAATAGCAAAATGCATATACATCATCTAGTTTCTTAGTTACTAATCCAATTCCTCAGTATCTCGTGATGTAATCGACCGCACTCCATTGCCTTTGTTTTGTAGTAATTAATGTTCATCGTACGACCTTTTTTCAAGGCTTCATCCGTTCCTTTCAAATAATTTTCCAGATCATACGCCGTCTCTGGTAAAATTACAATGTCAGCTTCAAATCTCAAAAGTATTTATTTCGTCTCCCATAATATTAATTCCGTCCATAACGTGTCTTCGGTTTCTTTTCGTGCAGGCTCGTCAATTGAACAGTTTGTACGCGATTAAACGTTCTGTCCCGTGATTACATACACGGGAATATCTCGTGAGGATTGACTGCTGTCTTAAGAATTACCTCTAATACTAGGAATCCTGCGATTGCCGTTCGGCGTCTTGGGCACGTGCGACAGATCAGTGTGAACTCTGGATGTTCAGAACTGCTGTATCCACCCAGTGAGAACGGGGAAGGGCAGGAAGGCCGCGGTGTTTCCATTGGTTGGTCGCTTAGCCGGGGGCAGCCGCGGCGCCGTGTACACGGCCGGTAATTACCGCGCGTACCCCCAGTGTGCTCTGGCCCGGCTGACCTGTGCAAGCACGGCGGCGCTGCTTGCCTTGCGCACACCTAACAACCGACGACGCGGACGCGTTCCGCCAGACCAGCCAGTCGAGGCCCTCTTGGAAGCTAGGTCAGTCTTCTCGTGCCAAATTCACGCATCCCTGTGAAAGGATCTAATGCATCACCACGAAGTGTGTATCGGGCCATGTCGTTGGTTCACTTCCGAAATTGTATATAAACTTTGCCCGTAATTTCGATAGTTCACCTTGCGAGACTTCCACTAAATTGGCCCTATGTGCGACAGTACTTTTTTTAAAATCTTTATTGACACAACAATACTAATTATACATATTTAACCCACCTCCTAACGTGATTAGTGGGCCATTAATTTACATAGAATTGAGTTACAATGCAGCTTGATATTACAATTATGTTAGTGACCTACAGTTTAAAGTTACTACAGTATGGTTAGTTTTCTACAACAATGGGCAGTTTAGTTTAACATACTTTATTTAATTATCTAACCTAGAAATGACTACTAGCTGCAGCGACACAGGTGTGCCAGTAAAATACAAACCTACTTAGAGTATAGCCAGGCTCCTCGAGCTAACCCCGAGGAGCATGCCCCTGGCACTGGGCCGGCCAAGGTTAGTATTCGCTGCAGTTTCCTATGTTAGTGTTCTAAACTAAGTCCTACTCAATATTAACTTAACCTATGTCATCATTGGTGCTTTGGTCACAATCGGTGTAATTGACCCCCCCCCCCCCCCTAATCCCGTACGTGGTGGTTTCCAACTGATGGAAGTCGGCCATTCCACGCACAGGCGGTATGGGAATGGCATCAGGTCCTGATCGGTTGGTCTATAAATTGGTACCTATTCTTGGTCCCTCAGGTAATCTGTTAACACTTTTCGTGATACCTCATCTGCCAGAGCATTCAGATTATGAAAAGTGTCTTCATGTCTAAGTAAATTGTATGTGTCGTTGTTCGGAAGTCTGTCTCGGAGTGTTGTCGCGACGTCATTGAAGAGAGGGCACTGGAAAACCACATGGTCGGGAGTTCCCTCCGCCGCGCCACAGACACACTCGGGGGTTGCCCTTTTCCCAAGTCGACATAGATATGTCGGATAGGGTCCATGACCAGTGACAAAGTGAATGAGTCCTCGTGTAGGTTCGAAGTATTTCATGACCCCACGCTCTTTTACGTCAGGTAAGAACGGGAAGGTTCTTCTCCCCCTTTCATCTTCCTCCCAAATCCTCTGCCAAAGTTCCTCCCCTCTGTTTCTTATTTCTCTCTTATCCTCTACGCTCACACCCATGATCTCTATTACTTTCTCCCCGTTCCCTTTTTTGGCCCAGTACCATGCCGCTTGTTCGCGTATCTTAATATCTAGCGGGCAGAGCCCCATTATGACTAACAGAGCTCCCCCTGGTGATGTCCTGTAGGCCCCTACTGATCTTAAAATCATGCTTCTTTGGACTCTTCTCACTATCATGGCGGGCACGACCCGCGTGAGCCTGTGCGCCCAGACTCCCGAGCCGTAACCCACTATTGAGGTCAGAATACTATTATGATAAAGTTTGATGAGATGAGGAGGGAGATGAGGAGGGAGATGAAATCTTTTATGTCCAATGGAGATGAGACCTCTAGCACTTCTTCACTTTGTTGTAGTCCGTCTAGCAATGATTCAATATGGATGTCCCAGACATGGGCCCCAGAACACAGCCTTGGGGACACCCCTTGGTAATTACTTTCCCAATTCTCCCGCTAGGGGATGATAGCCAAACCTCCCTGTCCTTACAATAGCTCCTCAGACACCCGTATAGCGGCCCTGGACACTCTTTCTCCCGGAGACAGGAGAAAAGCGAAGGCCACCATAGGTTGTCGAAGGCGCCACTGATATCCACCATGATGCCGACGACGTACTTATGTGGGATTGAGCCACAGACCTCAGTCGCCAGAGCGATAGCATCAGATGCCGACCGCCCCGGTCTGAAGCCAAACTGCCTGTTGCTCATCCCACACAGCACCCGGTGAGCAGTCAATCTGTCAGCCAGCAGTTTTTCCAGAAGCTTCCCGAACAGGTCCAATAGGCAGTTTGGCCTGTATGATTTGACTTCGGCCGGGTCTTTTTCTGGTCCCTTTTTTATTATGACCACGTTCGCGGTTTTCCACCTCTTGGGGAATTTCCTTTGTGTGAGGCACTCGTTAAAGACGTGCGTCAGCGGCGCGATTAACTGGGGTGCCAGAAATTGCACCACCTCAGCCACAATACCGTCTGGTCCTGGAGCTTTCCCTCTATTTAGGGATCTTATTTGTGCAGCCACCTCCTCTTCCGAGAAGTGCGACAACGTGAGTGCGCGACTTGTAAATGTTCTGCAGTTCATGTGGGGTATCGCTAATGGACGTACGAACGTGTAGCACAGGTCGCGAAATTCTAATTTGCAGTAATTTGGAATCTTCGTACGATGTCGCTTCTCAGAGTAGGCAGCTCATGGTTGCCAGTAGCTCGTTGACCACATGCCTTCGTCATTAAGTTTATCGCGACGAAGAAACAAGCTAGAAGGCAAGTGCAAATGATTTTTTTTTTCTTTGCCGGTTTAGGATACCAATACATTCTTTAATTTCTCTGATAAAACGAATGAAACCATTCATAATAGTAACTACGAAGTATTACAGATATGGAATTGTCCAATTCACAATATGATATGGAGGATAGTTACACGAGGTAAGAATACGCTTTTGTACATTGATCAGTGTTGTTCACAAGTGTGAGGCAGCGTCCAACACTTTCGCACCTTATAACCGTCAAACATTTTGTGCGCTTTGTGTACCGTCCACGACCAGATCCGACTTTTACAAAGTAATTTGATGTGTGTTGCTGTGGTCGAAACTATTTTTATCCACCATTGGGAGACATGAAAACTTATCTTTTAAAGTTCGACATTTTTTAACAATTACTCCTAGTTTACTCGGTCTTCTAAACAGCTTCCCATACAAACAAATGAGCTGCTTTTATACTGCAGTTACTCGTACTTTAGGCACTTGGGCTATACACGATTCAGTTTAAAAAGAATAACTCGATGTTCAAATGCCTCTGAGCACAGCACTATGGGACTTAACATCTGAGGTCATCAGTCCCCTAAAACTACTTAAACCTAACTAACCTAAGGACATCACACACATCGATGCCCGAGGCAGGATTCAAACCTGCGACCGTAGCAGTCGCGCGGCTCCGGACTGAAGCGCCTAGAACCGCTCGGCCACCGCAGCCGGCTAACTCGATGTAGTCATGCGTCAAACCACGCATGTCTGCTTTAATTCTCTGCAGCTGATTCGCTGCAGGTAAAAACCTATAGCTGCGATCATAAATAAAGAATGTTTGTTGTTTGGTTTGTGGGGCGCTCAACTGCGCGGTCTTCAGCTCCAGTACAAAGTCCCAGTTGTTCAGTCCCGTCTAGCCACTGCCACAAATGATGATGATGAGATGATGATGAGATGATGATGATAACACAAACACCCAGTCCACGGGCAGAGGAAATCCCCAACCTGGCCGTGAATCAAACCCGGAACCTCGTGATCTAGAGGCAGCAACGCTAGCCACTAGACCACGAGCTGCGGACTGCAGTAAAGTAGTGTATTCATTGGCTGCGACTGCAAGTTAACAAAACACACAGAAATAAATATAAAAGATAATCGAATACTTTAATAAAAAGTGTTCTATCCTAACACCTGCACTATTCTAACATCTGCAGTTGATGTAAACAACAGATTCTTATGTTAATATTGTTTATTCAAGAAAGGACATCTCATGTAAACAGAAAGTGGTCCTACGATATTAAATTACAGTACAGACAGAAAATATCAGTACCAAATGCATTAAACTTACGTTGGGGGTGTTACGTGAATTGTAGCAAAGATAAGCGAAGACTTAAGTCCATTTTATAAACACAATACACGAAATATCTACCAGCTTCAAACAGTTTAGAGTTGACAAGATGGTTTACAAGTTAACGCATGCAATACAAAGAATAGTAACTCATGCTCAACTGTTTTCAGTTCCGTAATACAAGTGGAAAAAGTTAGGCGAGTCCTAGAGCAGAGCATTTTCAGTGCTCTCAAAGTATAAAGTCCCTCCAAAAGTAGAGAGTATTGTTACGACCGTTCACCACCCAGATCATATCACCCACTTTATCAAAACCACACGATACCACCGGTAGGTCTGCCTCTTTCCAGAACGAACGTCGCAGTGTCCAGAATCACTTCCTTTTGCTCTTCAAAGTCCCAGTCTCCACTTGACTCCCGTAGTGTTAAGCTGTTGTTTGCTTTTGCATTGGCTGAAGGCTGTCGCCACCAAAAATACATCGTTCTTAAGTTCTACACACATGATTTGACTCAACATGACCAATTCTTCTACTAAACTAAAATATTGCAATCATATCTAAATAAAAAATAGTATAAAAATTCGATCACACTAAGATCATTCAAATAATTACTAATAAAGGTTTGTTCATAAATAAAAAGTGCACTCATGTTAAGTGACATCGTCCAAAATAGTAAACTATTTATTAAATAACTACACAACTATGACAATATGTGAGATATCCATAATGTACTCATTTGCTTTGTAATTGTGGAAAATACGATGTTCTGACAAACATTTGTGTAATAAGAAAGATATAAAAGACGTCATCAGTTAGTAAATGAAATAGATACAGATGATTGGCTTTGTGGCATGGTAGCTATCTTGCAATGCTATCATCTGAGGTGTCGTTTGTTGAAATAGCACGATTTTTAAAAGTTGTTAGTTCAGATGTTCATTGTGAAACTGTTCAGTCGTTGTGAAATATTAAGTTCTGTAGTTTTAAAGATATTGAAAATACTGTTGTGTCACCGGATGCGCCTACTTTTTCTGAAATCCCAAATGTATTCGGATTTGTTTCAGTGATTGTGAATTATCATAGATTCTCAAAGAGCTGTAAGGAGCTATCTTTCAGCGTGTCTGACACTCCTCCACTTTTTGTACATCTCCTGCATAAAGGTGACACGAGTAACAGCCGTCCAATTCCAAGGTTTGCGATTCACCAATTTTGCCGACGCTGCTCGTCTTTGCCACCATACACTTAACGTTACAAAGATGATAATGCGTGCCTCGTTTCACTGCAAGCTAGTGAATGTGAGATATCTTTTTGTCTTTCATTTTTAAAAAAGACTTTCAAGCATATTGTGTTTTTTTAAAAAAAAAACAGCTACCTAGGTATCAGCTTGAATGCGGAAGTTAACGTATTGAACTGAACACTAAAAATCTTGTAACCACTCATTCTCAGATATAACAAATCATTAAAAGGCATTAGTGTTCAAATGGCTCTGAGCACTGTGGGACTTAACTTCTTTGGTCATCAGTCCCCTAGAACTTAGAACTACTTAAACCTAACTAACCTAAGGACATCACACACATCCATGCCCGAGGCAGGATTCGAACCTGCGACCGGAGCGTCACGCGGTTCCAGACTGAAGTGCCCAGACCGCACGGCTACACCGGCCGGCAAGCCATTTGTGTGAAGAACCGTCTAAATACTGTTAGAGCGTGAACGATTCATGTGGGGAACAATAGACAAAACTGTCCGTTCTTTATTTTCCTTATAAAACACGGTGATGCAGGGTGACCTAGAATAACGGAAATATTTGAAATGAGTAGTGGCAGCCGTGGGCATGTGGCAGGACTGCGGGTTCGTGACAGTTAGCGAGTAAACAGTCCGTCATTTCAGTAATCATGGATCAGTGCAACGGACGACAGTGTGCGTTAGCCATAAAAATGTTTTATAAAAACAATGATAGTTTGGTAGCGGAGCAGAGGGAGTTTGGACGTTTTTATAATGTAGGACGTCGTGATGCCGTTCTGTCGAAACTGGATCTGCCCTAAAGAAGAAACCAACAGGACGACCAAGAAGTGTGCGTTCTCCAGCGACCATTGATGTTGTACGCGAGTCTGTCTTACGGAGCCCACGACGTTCAATTCGTAAGCAAGCAGCAGTGGTTGGAATGTCCCGGGAGAGTGTTCGCAGAATTCATCATCTTGATTTAAAATTTCATTCGTACAAACTACAAATGGTGCGACAATTGAAGGACAACGATTACAGGTTACGATTAGGATTCTGTCAACAAATGATGATAAAAATAAACAGTGACGATGAATTTCTAAACAAGTTGTGGGTGTTAGATGAGGCACATTTTCGTCTCACAGGTTATATGAATAAACTGAACTACCGTTACTGGGCAAATACAAATCCTAATCAAGTTCATGAGCGCCCTGTACACCATAGTAACGTGATAGTATGGTGTGGTGTATTCATCGCATGGGATTATCGGTCTCTGTTCCCTCGCAAACGAACAGGAAAATACAATAACTGTCAGTGACGATCGTTATTTGGAGATGTTACGAACTTTCGATACATCTGCATTGAACAACTTTCCAAACGTTCAAGAAGCCTGGTTTCAACAGGACGAACTCCGGATGTGTTAAAACCGAGAATTCTGGATGCAATTCACAGTAATCCAGCTGAGATGTTGCAACGGTCAATGAGGAATCTCAACAGCAGATTTCACGGATGAATTCTTACAGGAGGCGGCCTTCTAAAGGACGTAATTTTTGAAAAATGATAAATGCCACCGATGTTTCGTAAATGGCAAAGTTGTAAGATTTCAATTACTATGAATGCAATTTCTTTCCTTGATCGCTTCTAGTTTAATTGGATTGTGGAAATGTTCCAGTTTTTCTGTGTATGTAGGACTGATAACCAAAAGCATCAGTGCTTGAAGTTCTGTGCAGCCAGGCTCGCAAGTAGATAGCGATTTCACTGGATCGTAGTGGGTGCTTCCTGGAATGATTCATTCTATGTAAGCAGCTGCAGTGCTTCGTTCTACGTCTGTATTTACACTATGCTAAACTCTGTGAAGTACATGGCAGAGGGTACCAGTTATTGTGGCTTCTTCCCATTCAGTTCACATATGGAGGTAAAATGGAAATGCCGTGTGGCTAGGGCCTGCCGTCGGGTAGACCGTTCGCCTGGTGCAAGTCTTTCGAGTTGACGCCACTTCGGCGACTTGCGTGTCGGTGGGGATGAAATGATGCGGCGTCTTGCGTGTCGGTGGGGATGAAATGATGATGATAAGGACAACACAACACCTAGACTCTGAGAGAAAAAATCTTCGACCCAGCCTTGAATCGAACCCGGGCCGTTAGGTATGACATTCCGTCGCGCTGACCACTCAGTTACCAGGGGCGGACATATATGGGGGCGGAAAGAATGACTGCCTTTGTGTGTGTGTGCTGTAATTGGTCTAATCTGGTTTCTGGCTTTTGCGGGGTCGTTTGGGTTTATCTTCAGGTGTATTACTGTTTAATGACGCCTTCCATACGTAAAATAAACCTGTAAGTATCTCTGTTGCCCTTCTGTACATGTAGAGTATCTCCCGTAAGTTGTGTACGAAATCTGCCACTTGCTTTACCTATGACTGAGCCTGTGTGTTCATTCCAGTTGTTACTCATTGAATTGTAGCCATGGCATAGCATGTTTTTTCATATTGAAAAGTGAACTATTTTATGCTTTTGATCATTTAAAGTGAGTTTTCGACCTACCTTCGCGCCACTTTCAAACGTTACCGAGATCTGACCGAATATTTGTTCTGCTTTTATATATGTATATAAATATATTGATAAATGCATCATCTGGAGAGAGCCTGAGGGTCTCTGTAATATCGTTAATACACAGCATAAGCAAGGCTGGTCCCAACACATTTTACTGGGGCGCACCAGAATTTATAGTATGTCGGTGACCCTCCATGAAAGATAATATACCACCAGGAAATTCTCAGTCCAGTCACAAATCTCGCTTGATATCCCATATCATAATACTTTGAATAGTAAGCGAATGTGTCGTATTAAGTCAACTGCCGCCGGCCGCGGTGGTCTAGCGGTTCTAGGCGCTGAGTCCGGAACCGCGCGACTGCTACGGTCGCAGGTTCGAATCCTGCCTCGGGCATGGATGTGTGTGATGTCCTTAGGTTAGTTATGTTTAAGTAGTTCTAAGTTCTAGGGGACTGATGACCTCAGCTGTTGAGTCCCATAGTGCTCAGAGCCATTTGAACCATTTTGAAGTCTGCCGTGATCCATGGCTTTCAGGACGCCATACGAGAAAAGCACGAGTTGTTTTCACATGAAAGATGTTTCCCGAATCCATACTGGTTATGTCACGGATAGTGGAGGATAGTTTTGTGGATCCCGTCTGCCACAAATTTTTGATCGAGGGATCTTCCGTGTATATGGTTACAAAAAAGGGGCTAACTCAGCCGCAAACTCGATATAGAATCTGATAGGGAGTCCATCAAATTCTGTAGTTTTGTTCAATTTTAACGATTTCAGCTGATTATCAGTACCACAGACACTAATATATATTTCCCTCATGTTTTCAGTGTTTCGAGAACTAAACTGGTGCAACACTTCGGGGTTTTATTTTGTAAAGGAACATTCCAAAATAGAGTGAAGCACGTCTCCTTTTGCTTTGCTACCTGATTTATATAGTTCCTGCCTCGCCCATGAGTATCTGAATACAAATTTTATATAAGATCAGAATTTCTCTTGTACAAGTACTTCCTTTCTTATGACGTCATCGATGATGTTGGAAACTTCCATTTTTTATTTTTTTAAGGAAGGGAAGGAATCTTAGAGCGTCATGTCTCATCTACCACGAGGACATAAGTTGGTCTCGGACTGTGAAAGTAAAGAGAATGGATCGGAGCCCTTTCAAAGGAACCATTACAGCATTCACCTTCCGCTATTTTGGGGAAATCACGGAAAACCCAATTTTAGATTGTCTTTCGGAGATTTGAATCGATCTTCTCCCAAATAAAGACCAATACCTTACCACTGGGCCTTTTCGCTCTGTTCCATTGTTTTTTATATGTGTATAAGTGATATGTTCCTCCATGTCTCCAAAGGCTTCTTACAAACTCGGACCTTATAAAGATGTTGAACAAGTTCTTGAATTTTGCTATAAGGCAATGAGCAGATATCAGTATCTACCTGTAGATCTGGCAAGTTACTTTTTGAAGCACCTTCTCAAACTTAGTTTCCCTGCATAAATGGTACTTACCATATACCATCGTGAGATATTATTAGTCACGAGGTTGTACAGGTGAAATGCTTTCCGCACTGAACGCTATTAATGTATGATTACGGTAGAGAACGTTCCAGCAAATGATAATACGGTTTACTTTCAGTGGAGCTGCACACTGAAGACACGTTAACACTAATTTGCTAATTGTGTCTCTTCCTCATTTGAGCTGTGTTTCGCAAGCATCGAATAATGCGACGAACATGTCTGCGGTTGTTAACAGTAAATTCAGTGTGCGTCCATTAAGGCACTAATCGGTTGGTAATACGCTCGTTGTGGATGAGACTTAAAAGTGTAACAAAACAAAAAAGTAGTAGTGAGATGGGGAAATAAACGAAAAACTAGTTTCAAAAACCAGTTTTCAGCGATGAACGCGTGACTTCGTGAAGTGGTAGTTGCATCCAATATAATACGCCTAACTGCTCCGTGCGGTTCTGGCATCATGTGGTAATAGGGTAATATTTTGCGTAGGCGCACGGAGCCCTACACCGAGAAAGAAATTGCAGTTGCGATCTAATAGGAAATTGCGTCAGTTATCTTTCATGACGAAAGAACGCATCCGACAAAGCATAAAAGGTAAAGTAAAAGGAAACAACTTACTGCGTCCATCATCATGCAGAGAAAACTGAAATTATTGAGAAAGATTAATGTAGGTAATATTGTATCCGAAACAAACGTGAAATGTTAGAATAAGATTTCCGAAGAAACAGGGAAAAACTAAGGTGATGTGAAATTGCTGGAAAAGAAAGCAATAGGCTTGTTTAGAGACTCAAGGGAACGGTAACAAGGAGCAAGTGTGGAGTTGAATATTTCGTCGACATGGAGAGCAGTAGAGTTGGAGTAGTGATTTAGTTGGCTGTGGTACTGGAACAAAATTTGCACTCGCTTGTATTTGATTACTGAAACTGCAGAAATACTAAATCTGAATGATGGCAAAGGGATCTCAGCCCTGCTCTGCGCGAATGCGTGTGCAGTCTCTTACAAATTGTGGCTCTTACACGAGCTCTTGTTATTCTTCCAGTCTGAATGAAAATCGTACGTAATAATTGTTATTCATTCTGAAACTCAGAGCAGAGAAGTAAGGTATATATTTAGGAATCAAAACTCTTTAGAATAGATACTAGATTTTTCTACCGCAGTTAGAATGTAACTGCAGATATTAATACGCAATGCAAATGAAGTTTTATTTTATACAGATTCTATCAGATTTGAAAGCTTGGTTTTAATCGCCCAGTTGCACTTGAAATGAACCTGTAATACTGTAAGAAACTATAAATCGCACTTGTTAAATTAATTTGAACTAATTTTCTGTTTCGATTGTTTTGTTGCAGGTAAGAAACATTTCACCAGCTGCGACATAGAAACATTCGGCTTCGTCGTTTCGTGACGTAAGTATTAATACAGAGCGAGCGCAATATTTAGTTTTATATGAGTGCATAGCGTACTCTACTTGATGTGTACTCGCTATGCTATCTTAGTCTTTCTTCTTTATCTAAATCTGGGGAACATTAATAAAAATTTACAAAATTATCTGGAACTGCATGTTGAAGTTTCATGATACACCAAAAATAAAGTGTTCATTTAAGTGACACTCCTGTTTATAGTCATTGGTCGTAGTTTATTTCGGCAGCTTCAAACTACTAACAATATTTCTCTCGTTACTTAATGGATTGAAATCTTGCTTCGTCCCAATGACCGCTAACTTTCAGTCTTGATTGATAATGCAGAACGAAACACACTACTATAGTTTCATTTCTAAATTCGGGCGCTTTCTGAAATGCAGGCCTCACCACTCACCTAGTGCCGTGTAAGGGACGCGGCAGTATTCTTTCAGAATTCTTCTCGGTAGTCTTTTAAGCACGCCTTAAAAAGGCATTAGGAACTGGAAGAAGCAATTCATCCGAATGAATAGGAAGGTAGGACAGAGAGTGAACAGTTCAGTGACAGGGTTGTTCTTACCAGAACCGACACCGACAACGATAGTTCAAGTATACATGCCGACGTTGCAATCTGAAGATGAGATAGAGAAAGTGTATGAGGATATTGAAAGGGTAATACAGTATGTAAAGGGCTATGAAAATCTAATAGTTGGGGGGGACTGGAATGCAGTTGTAGGGGAAGGAGTAGAAGAAAAGGTTACAGGAGAATATGGGCGTAGGACAAGGGATGAGAGAGGAGAAAGGCTAATTGAGTTCTGTAATAAATTTCAGCTAGCAATAGCAAATACACTGTTCAAGAACCACAAGAGGAGGAGGTATACTTGGAAAAGGCTGGGTGATACGGGAAGATTTCAGTTACATTACATCATGGTCAGACAGAGATTCTGAAATCAGATACTGGATTGTAAGGCGTAATTAGGAGCAGATGTAGACTAAGATCACAACATAGTAGTGATGAAGTCCAAGAGATTAGTCAGGAAGAATCAGTGCGCAAAGAAGTGCGATACCGAAGTACTAAGGAATGACGAGATACGCTGGAAGTTCTCCAAGGCTATAGATACAATAACGAATAGCTCGGTTGACAGTACAGTTGAAGAAGAGTGGACATTTCTAAAAAGGGCCGTGACAGAAGCTGGAAAGAAAAACATAAGTACAACGAAGGTAACTGTGAAGAAACCGTGAGTAACAGAAGAAATACTTCAGTTGCTCGATGAAAGGAGGAACTGCAAAAATGCTCCGGGAAACTAAGGAATAAAGAAAAAAACATGTCGCTGAGGAATGAAATAAGCAGGAAGGGCAGGGAAGCTAAGACGAAACGGCTGCATGAAGAATGTGGAGGCATCGAAAAAGAATTCATTGTCGGAAGGACGGACACAGCATACAGGAAAGTCAAAACAACCTTCGGTGACATTAAAAGCAGGGGTGATAACATTTAGAGTGCAACGGGAATTCCACTGTTAAATGCAGAGGAGAGAGCGGATAGGTGGAAAGAATACATTGAAAGCCTCTATGAGGGTGAAGATTTGTCTGATGTGATAGAAGAAGAAACAGGAGTCGATTTAGAGGAGACGGGGGATTCAGTATTAGAATCAGAATTTAAAAGAGCTTTGGAGGACTGAAGATCAAATAAGGCAGAAGGGATAGATAACATTCCATCAGGATTTCTAAAATCATGGGGGGAATTTGCAACAAAACGACTATTCACGTTGGTGTGTAGAATGTATGCGTCTGGCAACATACCACCTGATATTCGGAAAAGCATCATCCATACAAATCCGAGGACGGCAAGAGCTGGTAAGTGCGAGAATTACCACACAATCAGCGTGACAGCTCATACATCCAATTTGCTTACGAGAATAATATACAGAAGAATAGAAAAGAAAATTGAGGATGCGCTAGATGACGATTAGTTTGGCTTTAGGAAAGGTAAAGGCACGAGAGTGGCAATTCCGAAGTTGCGATTAATAATGGAAGCAAGACTAAAGAAAAATCAAGACACTTTCACAGGATTTGTCGACATGGGAAAAGCGTTCGACAATGTAAAATGGTGCAAGATGTTCGAAATTCTGAGAAACGTAGGGGTGAGTTATGGGGAGAAACGGATCATATACAAGATGTGCAACAGCCAAGAGGAAACAATGAGTGGACGACCAAGAACCAAGTGCTCGTATTAAAAAGGTTGTAAGACAAAGATGCAGCCTTTCGCCCCTGCTGTTAAACCTGTACATTGAGGAAGCAATTATGGAAATAAAAGAAAGGTTCAGGAGTGGAATTAAAATTCAAGGTGAAAGGATATCAATGATACGATTCGCTGATGACATTGTTATCCTGAGTGAAAGTGAAGAAGAATTACGTGATCTTCTGAATGGAATGAACAGTCTAATGAGTACACAGTATGGATTGAGAGTAAACTGAAGAAAGACGAAGGTAATGATAAGTAGTAGAAATGAGAATAGCGAGAAACTTAACATCAGGATTGATGGTCACGAAGTCAATGAAGTTAAGGAATTCTGCTACCTAGGCAGTAAAATAACAAATGACGGACGGAGCAAGGAGGACATCAAAGGCAGACTAGCTACGGCAAAAAAGGCATTCCTGGCTAAGATAAGTCTACTAATATCAAATATCGGCCTTGATTTGAGGAAGAAATTTCTGAGAATATACGTCTGATGTACAGCATTGTATGGCTGTGAAACATGGACGGTGCGAAAAGTGAAACAGAAGAGAATCGAAGCATTTGAGATGTGGTTCTACAGACGAATGTTGAAGATAGGTAGACTGATTAGGTAAGAATGAGGAGGTTCTACGCAGAATCTGAGAGGAAAGGAATATGTGGAAAACACTGATACGGAGAAGGGACAGGATGATAGGACATCTGTTAAGACATGAGGGAATGACTTCTATGGTACTAGAGGGAGCTGTAGAGGGCAAAAACTGTAGAGGAAGACAGAGATTGGAATATATCCAGCAAATAATTGAGGACGTTGGTTGCTCAAGTGCTACTCTGAGATGAAGAGGTTGGCACCGGAGAGGAATTAGTGGCAGGCCGCATCAAACCAGTCGGAGGACTGATGAGAAAAAATTATTCATTTACCTTTCTTAACGAATTTGTAATGATCGCCCGTGATACACAGAGAAAGTAATTAAAATAATAAAATACTGCAATAATTGAGGTTTTTTTTCTCGCGTTGCACGACACGTTTCAGGAGTCCATTCCTATTTTCAAGCTCAGCAAGCGTTAATATTGTATGGGACGTCTACGTGTATGTTGTTTTTGCTTTTCTCTCTCTATAGTTTTTGTTTCTACTGTTTTAGTGCAGTCGGAAAAGGGGAAATATTAATCTTGAAATCCTATATATGGATACTTCCGTTAGTTCTTGGTAGAACAACTTCGTATTTGAGGTGGAATAACAATTACACTCTTTTTATGCCGTTGATTTGTGTGTCTTCCTGAATATGGCCTAATAAACCGAAAAATAGTTTGAAATAAACAAAAATCAGTAGAACAATAGCAATGTAATTGTTATTCAACGTTAAATAAATCTTGAAATTTTAAAATTCTTACGTTAGAAATTTTTTGTTATATATGTACAATAGCTACAAGTAAATTCACAAGACGTACTATTTTCTGACATTCAATATTTATTTTTTACGATTCCAGTAAAAGCATATAATGACGACTGCAGGGGAAGAGAAGCAGAATACTAAACGCACGAATGCGCGCGTGCGCTCACACACACACACACACACACACACACACACACACACCATACAATACAAATACTAACTCTGCAGCACTGAAATCCGAATAAATTCTGAAACACTTTCGCGGTACACATGAAAAAACTGTTGCAGTATCTTTTTAATTAAATAATGTGTGACACAATTGCAACCAGTTGATAAAAATAGTTTGATACATGAAATTAAGAAAAATACAAGTTTTATGAATAGAATTGGAGAAAAGAGAAATTTGTGGCACAACTTGGCTAGAAGAAGGGATCGGTTGGTAGGGCATATTCTGAGCCATCATGGGATCACCAATTTAGCATTGGAGGGCAGCGCGGAGGGTAAAAATCGTAGAGGGAGACCAAGAGATGAATACAGAAGGATTCAGAAGGATGTTGTTGCGCAAGAATGTGTTTTGCTGACGAACGGGTACGTTTATAGACGTGGTCGCTACTGTGAGATAACTGATGTAATAGCGAGTACGCGGAACTATTGTTCAGGTGATTGTGACCATCACTGCGAGGTACCCTCGGCGCCACTACGCGCCTTCCTTCGTTTTAAAACGAGATGGCGCAGTGGTTAGCACACTGTGCTCGCATTCAGGAGATCGACAGTCGAAACCCGCTTCCGGCAATCCTGATTCAGGTTTTCCGAGATTTCTCTACATCGCTTGAGGCAAATGCCGGGATGTTTCCTTTGAAAGTGTACGGCTGATTTCCTTCTGAAAAGATGGGACGGATAACGTCACTGTTTGGTCCCCTCACCCGAATCAACCAACCAATCTTCGGTTATCGCTGCAAAAGATTTGTTGCTGATTAACGTTGATCCTTAATCATCCAGATTACCACGGTCAGACGGAAATACGCAAAATGGTATACTGATCAGAAAAAAGTTTTTTTTCCGACAGATCTCTCTTCTCTGTCGTTATAACGAGTATAGAATCAGTGCCGTGGCTGGCGCTGAGCACGGCCTACTTTTTAGCTCGATGACAGCTCTCCCTCTCTCTCTCTCTCTCTCTCTCTCTCTCTCCCGGCATTAGTGGGAAACGCTCATTCCAAACATAAGTATGACAGACGTGTTGAGGAGTTGTGTATTTTATGTCTTGCTGAAACGGTGATGTCAAATTCTGCGTTTTCGCAACATGTTTTCGACTGTGTCGCAAATATCAGCTTTGGCTTTGTACCTACAGTAAATTTTGCGATGTCACGGACTGTGCGGCCGCTCCCGCCGGAGGTTCGAGTCCTCCCTCGGGCAAGGGTGTGTGTATGTGTGTATTGTTCGTAGCGTAAGTTAGTTTAAGTAGGGTGTAAGTCCAGGGACCGATGACCTCAGCAGTTTGGACCCCTATGAAATTCAAGCACACACTAAGTTTTGCGAGTCAGGTCGATTAAATATCTAGGTGTTAGGTTGCAAAGCAGTTTGAAATGCAACGACAAACAGAAGAATTATAGTAGGGAAAGCGAATGGTTGACTTTGCTTCATTGGGAGAATTTTAGGGATGTCTTCAGTACTACTCGATAGTTTGGGATCCTAAATAGGTTGGATTAAAGGAAGATATCGAATAAGTAGGTTCGATCAACACGCATTTATTACTGACATGTTCCAGCAACTCAAATGGGAATCGCTGGGGGAAGGCGACGTTCTTTCCGAGTCACACTGTTGAGAAAAATTGGCACTCGAAGCTGACTGCAACAAGATTCTGCTGCCGCGACTGCAACAAGATTCTGCTGCCGCGAGGAGAAATTAGGGCTCGTACAGAGGCATATAGACACTCTGTTTCTACATGTACATTTATACTCCGCAAGCCACCGAACGGTGTGTGGCGGAGGGCACTTTACGTGCCACTGTCATTACCTCCCTTTCCTGTTCCAATCGCGTATGGTTTGCGGAAAGAACGACTGCTGGAAAGCCTCTGTGCGCGCTCGAATCTCCCTAATTTTACATTCGTGATCTCCTCGGGAGGTATAAGTAGGGAGAAGCAATATATTCGATACCTCATCCAGAAACGCACCCTCTCGAAACCTGGAGAGCAAGCCATACCGCGATGCAGAGCGCCTCTCTTGCAGAATCTGCCACTTGAGTTTGCTAAACATCTCCGTAACGCTATCACACATACCAAATAACCCTGTGACGAAACGCGCCGCTCTTCTTTGGATCTTCTCTATCTCCTCTGTCAACCCGACCTGGTACGGATCACACACAGATGAGCGCCGGCCAGCGTGGCCGAGCGGTTCTAGGCGCTTCAGTCTGGAACCGCGCGACCGCTACGGTCGCAGGTTCGAATCCTAGCTCGGGCATGGATGTGTGTGATGTCCTTAAGTTAGTTAGGTTTAAGTAGTTCTAAGTTCTAGGGGAATTATGACCTTACAAGGGAATGGTCAGACTTGTCATGTCGAAACCTGTGTTGCTTTTTTTACCGCTGTGAGTTAACATTGCAAGAAGTCTGTACGCAGAATTTTAGCTGCTGACATGACCTGGAAGTCTGTAAACAATTTTATGAAGTAAGACATTATTGCCGCATGGTTTTCGCGCTTACAACTGCCTCTTGTACAACCCTGACCTCTCTCGCTACGTTATACCAACGCCATCTAGGGACAAGGTGGCGTTAGCTATGCGCCGCTCTCTTGCCACAGCAGTGAGAGAGCTGATTCCCCCAGTGAAAGCGATCGTATGATAATTCAACATTCGTTGACAAATATGGCTGATATGTTATCTACAACATGCTTTCCAAATAGCTATGAAATAGACACAAATAAATATACGGTTTAGAACACGTCCAAATTTTATTTCTTGTAATTACCGCAAAAATGCGAAATATTGATACAATGTTCAAAACATAGGTTTTTTGTGCAACAAGAACATACAAGCAAAGACGACATATGACAGCTCTGCGAATCACAGACGTTGTTAGATGTCCGTAGACAAAACTGGGCTGGCGTTAGGAATGAATCAGGCCTAGTATGAGTATATTTCGAGGAGTGCACGCATATTTAATCAAATTCTGGAAACGTGGGGAGGAAAGTTGATAATGTACTACCGATTGCAGCTTGAGAATATTGTCACGGTGATAGACAGGAAATTGCAGTGACCTGCACACAATAATTTTCTCTGTTAGTTTTCTGTAAAATGCCTTTCACTGACGGAAATATTCTCTGTCTAAAGGTTGAATTACGTGCCGGGTGGAATCTGAAGTATCTCTACTTCTTTGTCAGGGTGGACTCGAAATACAGCTTTTAATGAATCAGACCTTTTATGACCTGACCACGAATCTAGAAGGAAAAGAGATTTGTTCCCGCAGAACGGAAGAAAAGCATGACGCATGAAAAGTGTAACGTTTTCACTTCCCATTTTTCCAGACTTCGATGCGTCTGGAGAAGATTGTTTGTGTAGAACATTGTTCTTTTGACACGTGGTCCAAAACGTCCAGTTCTTGAAGACACACATGTAGTTTAGGCAGCAATGAACCATCCAGACTAGCTATAGTCATTATAGTGTATCAATGGGTGAGTGCAGTCGTGGACTGCGCAATCGCCTCAATATGTTTTTCCCCTTTGAATGACAGTGTTCTTTTCGCACGCATTTCTTTTTGAAAACCTGACTGATCTGCATTGTACACGTGCGATTCACTAAAACTACCGATCTTATTTTTTGCATTCGTAAGAAAAGCTTCTATCATTTCGATTTGTGTAACTTCATTTTCCGACGTGTTTCTCGATACAAATTTCGTTATTTTTCTTGCCACAATTTTATGTGATCTTTTGAAGCGAGTAATCCAACTTTGAGAAGCTGTAAATTCTTTAACGCCTATCGCGTTGGCAATCTCTAACGCCCAATCACGCAAAGTTGTATCGCTGACACTAAATGACTGTTGTCTGGCATCGGTAAATAGCTCAAAAAGTCGCGCATTTATCTCCGTCGTAATTTCCAGTCGACTCTTACGTCGTCCAGCGACTTCCTTTTTCCATCTATACAATTCACGTTCAGAACGCACAAAGCGATACTTATTTTGAACAGTACTGACACGTAGGCGTTTCTTACCACTTTCGTTCAACCAATACGTCACCGCTTTTTCTTTGTCTGATAAGGTAATTGTAGTTGCTGGTGTTACTTTCGGAGATAACTGATGATGGTACGTGGCACTATCACTCGAAGAGTCTTCATGAGTGCAACTTGCGTCGGTGTCTTCGCCGTCTGTAGATTCACAGTCTGCAATATCGAGTGTTTCAGTTGTTTCTAGCCACATGCTGCGCCATTTACATGCTCGTCTACAAGTTTAACAACCATGTCGCACAACACATAATTTTCACGCGTGTTTTTTGTTGATTGCTTCAGTTGGGGTCTGTGGTATATCTCTATGGCAAGCAGCAAAACATTTACAGGCTTCGCCATCACCTGTGAGGGGAGATTGAATGTTCACCGTAAAGTGGCTTGTGGAGTATAGATGAACATGTACAGAACATCTTTCACATCTCTAACCAGTTTCAGGACGGTATGTTTCGAAATACGTACCAGAAATTAAAAGGACGTGCATGCCACAGAAACGAAGATTCGTTTCCCCTTTCCACCAAAACCGTGCAGCGATATTCCTCTTTAATGAACACCGCGATAAGACGGCCGCACTTCCCGACCACGCGCCAACGCTCGCGACTCGCCATTTCCAGGGGTGACCAGCCGTCACTGCTGGCGCCAAGCAGGAATCAGACATGTTCGTGATTTTTTTAAGGTGACTTCCAGTTCATCTCAGCAGCTACAATTGTGCATACGGACCTTTTGCACAGTTAAATACCAGTGCTAAAAAAGCAATACATGTTTCGGCATGACAAGTCTGACCATTCCCTTGTTAGAAGTTAAGTCCTATAGTGCTCAGAGCCATTTGAACCCACACTGATGAGCAATACTCGAGTATAGGTCGAACGAATGTTTTGTAAGCCACCTCCTTTGTTGATGGACTACATTTTCTAAGGACTCTCCCAATGAACCTCAACTTGGCACCCGCCTTACCAACAATTAATTTTATATGATCATTCCACTTCAAATCGTTCCGCACGCATACTCCCAGATACTTTACGGAAGTAACTGCTACCAGTGTTTGTTCCACTATCATATAATCATACAATAAAGGATCCTTCTTTCTGTGTATTCTTTTTGCGAGTAGAACAAGAAAGGAAACGACTAGTAATGGTACAGGGTACCCTCCACCACGCACCGTATGTTGTCTTGCGAGTGTGTATGTTTATGTAGACTCCCCCCTGCAGCAGAAAACTGGCTGGGGCGACTACACTCATGGATGGCCAGGAAATGATAGGTTACACTTTGACACTTCAAATCTTCTATTTGAGCATGAAAACTCCTAATTTCTAGGAAACCAGAAAGTGAAAAGGTTTTTCCACGCGCAGCAAACAGTTGTCTTTTCTCTTTTTCAGTTTAGTTGTCAGTGAAGTATGTGCCCACCAGAAACGTGTGGCAGCAGACACAGAAATGAACTGTGGAATTGCAACGGGAAAGTGCGACTGATAATGCCTCACAAACGCCTTGCTGCAACTCCTTCGAATGGCGTTGCTGTCGTAGCTGGTAGTAATGTTGTGTTGATAGTCTCAAGCTTCAATCGCATTTTGGTATAGCTTTTAGTCGTGTGTGGAAGAAATTGTGTGTTTTTCTGATAACCTCGTGGTACTTTAATTTCCACGTAGCTTTCGCTCTTGTGGAGTGCGGAGAGAGGCTTTCAAGTGAACGTTCCCGCGTCGAGCCTCCTTTCCCACAGACGCGGAAGTCGGCCGGTGGAGATTTATGTGACATTGATGTGCCACGTGATGCTCACCAGTGGGCGGCCCGCGACAGAGCGTTCGTTTTCCGCCTGCTCCAGGGACGGCCAGCCCATTGTCAATTGCCGGGGCCACTCGTCGTTGTTCTGCAACGTGTTGTCGACTAACAACAAGATTAATACCACATATTATCTTATAATGATTTAGCTACGAGCCGTGATACATCAGTACGGCACAAATCTGAAAATTGTATCTTGACATTAACGTTCTAATAGCCCATATTTCTAAATGTCACCCCCCCCCCCCTTAACCATTGACTTTTGGTACTTCTCACAAATTTTCATGAATAATCTGCATACTGTTCCATCACCTGCTATTGTAATGTGTCCCGAACTCTGGTACTGGGGAGTCGTGGTAGCGGGGCGCCGCCGTTTTCAAATGTGTAAAGGCCGCAATATCTTCAGTTATTCTTTAGCCGCCGCCCCCCCTCCCCCCCACCCCCAACCACCGCTAGTCACCCTCCTTTTCTTCGGAGTGTTTCTATAAGATTATTCCAGCTGTTCGATCGCGTCATAATACGATAATAGCTGCTGTTGCCAGCAGCCTTCTGTATGGTAGTGTTTCTACACTGAAGCGCCAAAGAAACTGGTTAGGCATGCGTATTCAAATACACAGATATATAAACAGGCATAATACAGCGCTGCGGTCGGCAACATCTATATAAGACTACAAGTGTGTGGCGCAGTTGGGAGATCGGTTACTGGTGCTACAATGGCAGGTTATCAAGATTTAAGTGAGTCTTTACGTGGTGTTATAGTCGGCGCACGAGTGATGGGATACATCATCCCCGAAGTAGCGATGAAGTGGGGATTTTCCCGTACGACTATTTCACGAGTGTACCGTGAATAGCAAGAATTCGCTGAAACATCAAATCTCCAGCATTTCTGGGGCCGGAAAAAGATCCTGCAAGAACGGGACCAACGACGACTGAGGAGAATCGTTCAACGTGACTGAAGTGCAAGCGTTCCGCAAATTGCTGCAGATTTCAGTGCTGGCCCACAAACATGCGTCAATGTGCGAACCATTCGACCAAACGTCATAGATATGGACTTTCGGAGCCGAAGGCGCACTGGTGTGCCCTTGATGACTGCAAGACGCAAGCTTTACGACTCTCCTGGGTCCATCAGCACCGACATTTGACTATTGATGACTGGAAATATGTTGCCTGGTCGGACGAATCTCGTTTCAAATTGCATCGCGCGGATGTACGTGTACTGGTATGGAGAGAACCTCATGAATCCACGGACCCTGCATGTCAGCAGGGGACTGTAATGGTGTGGGGCATGTGCAGTTAGAGTGGTATGGGACCCTTGATACGTCTAGATACGACTCTGACAGTGAAACGTACGTAAGCATCCTGTCTGATCACCTGCCTCCATTCACGTCCATTGTGCATTCCGACGGACTTCAATTCCAGCAGGACAATGCGACACCCTACACGTCCAGAATTGCTACAGAGTGGCTCCAGAGACACTCCTCTGGCTTAAACACTTCCGCTGGCCACCAAAGTCCCCAGACATGAAAATTATTGAGCATATATGGGAGGCCTTTCAACGTGCTGTTCAGAAGAGATCTCCATCCCGTCGTACTCTTACGGATTATGGACAGCCCTGCAGGATTCATGGTGTCAATTCCCTTCAGTACTACTTCAGACGTTAATCGAAGCCATGCCACGTGGAGTTGTGGCACTTCTGCATGCTCGCGGGGCATAACATGATGTTAGGCAGGTGTACCAGTTTGTTTGGCTCTCCATTGTATATAGATTTCCCCTTAAAATAGTTCGTGGTTTGCGGACGTTGCGACTTCGTCCACTAGGCAATCGGTATCGCTGATACAGCGGCTAACGTTGTTCCTAGCAATAACCGATTTATGCTCTTCAGTCTTCATTCTGTCTTCAAATCAACATACAATGTCGAGACGTCCAGTAATTTTTAGAATATGTACAAGCAGCAACCTCAAATCACCAAACAGTCAGCCTCTTGAAAACTGCCTACAATATTAAGCGAAACTTTGATAGTTCCATTGTGACATTCCGCGACCACACACTAAGCAGAATGTTAACGGAGATTACCTCCGACCGCGGAAGGCTACAGTCTTGGCGATTTCCATTTCCTTACGGTCTTTCACATAATTCAAAACGAAGTAACAGCTCATACATGGTGCTGTCTGAAATTATCGAGTAAATTAGCAAATTTGGAATCCTCTCACTAAGAAACAGGGTGAAATACTCGTAATACGTGTCTGAATTGGCACATCACGGGAGCGAATGTGGTGGAGTGTGTGGTTTTAACGCATGATTATATTGCGTAATATAGTGCTGAGTTTCTGTAAGGCGTCATGGGAATGAGACCTACCTTTTTTCTTGACGCCACAGGCAGAAATTGCCCAATAGTGATTGGTTCATTTTCAGGAATACGAGAAATGTGAATAAATTATCGGAAATTACGTTTTATGCTACAGGATTCGGTTCCAAAATTAAAATTGTGTGCCGAACTGGAATTTGGTACGTACTGCAGATATTTCTCTGAGAGTCAACGCTCCTCTCTAAATACGCAATACGATCCGAAATAATGCTGCCATGTAAATACATCAAAAAAAGTTTTGCATTACCTCGGTTCAGAGAGTTACGGAAACTGTTCAGAAAATTGGAATAGAGATAAACATAAACATCATTTCCGACATTTTTATTGCTCATGAAAACCACACATTGCATGTTGTACCACCAAACAGCGAGACCTTCAGACGTGGTGTCCGGATTGCTGTACACACAAGTAGTTCTAATACCCATTAGCACGTCCTCTTGCATTGGTGCATGCCTGTATTCGTCGTGGCATACTATGCACAAGTTCATCACGGCACTGTTGGTCCAGATTGTCCCGCTCCTCAACGGCGATTCGGCGTTGATCCCTCAGAGTGGTTGCTGGGTCTCGTCGTCCATAAACAGCCCTTTTCAATCTATCCCAGACGTGTCCGGTAGGGTTCATGTCTGGAGAACATGCTGGCCACTCTAGTCGAGCGATGTCGTTATACTGAAGGAAGTCATTCACAAGATAAGCACGATGGGGGCGCGAATTGTCGCCCATGAAGACGAATGCCTCGCCAATATGCTGCCGATACGGTTGCACTATCGGTCGGAGGATGGCATTCACGCATCGTACAACCGTTACGGCGCCTTCCATGATCACCAGCGGCATACGTCGGCCCCAGATAATGCCACCCCAAAACAGCAGGGAACCTCCACCTTGCTGCACTCGCTGGACAGTGTGTGTAAGGCGTTCAGACAGACCGGGTTGTCTCCAAATACGTCTCCGACCATTGTCTGGTTGAAGGCATAGGCGACACTCATCAGTGGAGAGAACGTGATGCCAATCCTGAGCGCTCCATTCGGCATGTTGTTGGGCTCATCTATACGGCGCTGCATGATGTCGTGGCTGCAAAGTTGGTCCTCGCCATTGACGCCTGTGATACAATATCTACAGTCAAAGTCTGGTTTCAGGAGTTCTTCATGTATGTGTTTCGCGACCTTTTATCTCGTCCTCGGAATTCGTAAGTAATTTCGCAGCTGACGTTTTGTTAAAGTATGATGGAAAAACACTGTAGGTTGGGTCTTTACGTAGCCTGTATGGCAGTTTGCATGTGTTGACTCATTGATAAGAAATTTGGCATTGAAAACTTGGGCAGGTTGGAACAGATGTTAAGAATAATTACTCATTACTTTTATCAGATTTATAACACCATCTATCGTCATTAATTAATACAGTAATTACTGTGATGATATTTTTGTTCTAATAAAATGCATGAGACATAAATGTGCCCGTATATTTTTTCACTATAACGCATTCATTGTTACGTAGTTACGCAGAAGAGGAAAGAAAACACCCATCCATATACAAAATGGTTCGTCTCAAAAAATTCCCGGCATGGTACCAGTTCTCTAATGTCCAAAGATATAGAACTGGTAGAAAAGGGCCAAAGCTTCAGTGAACGGTGGGGAAGAAGAGTACTTTTGTCGTAATGCAGAGCGTGGGCCGTGAAATGGGTTTCATGGATTCCGTACTGAACGAACGGGACGGGAGGTGGGGGGGACCAGCGATGGTATTCCCTCAGTTCTGACGTTATCCGAGCGGCTAATACACTTTCAAATTATGATTACCACCAGCGACACGCCCAAGTGAACATAGCGCGATTAGCGCCGTTGATTTTAATTGGATAAGTTCGTTGTTTCCTAAGCGATAAAACGCGATTAAACGAATTGTAATTACGGATTTAAACGTATCACTGCTTTTTACCGGAAGGCCTTCTGCGAACGTCGGCTATGAAATGGAACATTTTTTTCTCTTTTTGATCGAAGCGTTAGTCCACATATAATAATTTCTCTTCTCCACAGTCTCGCCGTAAATAGTTCTACAGTTTGATTCTATCGATATGGAGTAATGGTGCGTCTTAAGATATGAAACAGCGTTTGTGGTGGATTATGGAGAGAATAAAGTTGAGAACTTAAATATTACGACGCATTTCGACAGCACTTACGGTAGCTTCTTCGCCAACTGTCGTAATATCTCGTACCGTTGTTGTATTAGTATTCGCATCCGCTGGATGCATTCTAGCACTAAATGCGCCACACTAATTATGTGGAATTCAGGCGCATCAGTGTAATATCAATTATCGTAATCCTATTCTTATACTCAAAATAGAACACCACAATTACATTTATTTTTTATTTTACAATATGAACTTTTGAAGTTCGCCTTATATTTTACAGTTCGTAAAACGAAGTACTGGAGATGGTCTCTTATTGCAATACACACACTTACTTTCGTTTTTATGCCCCAAAATATTTCAACGCCGTAACGAAATCCTCAGTAGCACAACATTTTTTAACTATCTGAAATTTTGTTCGGAAACAGTGACACGCGGACTGAAATATTGTGACATCAACAAAACACCATTTTTACGTATTTATTAATTGTATTAGCATTTATAATGACGTTGGGGTGATGAGTACCTTCTGTCCTCCGATTTTTTTGAAAGGGAAGCGTATCTTATCGAAATAAAGTTTTAAGGTCGTTTTCAGGAGAAAACCTCTCCTTACATTTTATTTCACCGTTCGTAATAGAAATTTTACGTAATTAAAAACGACAAAGTCGTACTTGTTAGTTCTTTGGTGACTCTTTAGATAAGAATGAGCTGATTTTTGGACTAATGTACTATCCGTTTGTTTCATATTTGTCTTTGGCTTCCCGTAATAAAGTTAGTATTACTTTAACACTTAAAAACACCAATGTTTTTATTTTGAATGGGGACAAAGAAAGTTTTCGTAGTATTTGTGTACTTGTGCCTGTTACATTGCTCGTTCTTTTTTCGGCTAGAAATTAGAAATAAATAATGAGCACAGAATGACGGTGATGCAGCTGTGTTGAAACATATTTGGGACATAAAACAAAAGTAGAAATAGCGTCTGTGAACGTTCAATAATATATTTTTATGTCACATGCCCGGAATCGACACAAGGTGCTCAGTAATTCCCTATTAATAAATAAAGTTTTGATTGTAAAACATGTTTTGTTGATAATGTTCCACAGCTTTTATACATTGTAGAGGACGTCATTTAGTACTTTCAGCTGCTGTTCAATTTATTCTTTAGTGTGTGATCGTTACGGGCGAAATCAATTATCGAGCACAGATGTTCTTTAACAACAAGAGTTATATATATATATATACGTCAAAAATTGTCAAAAATAAGCCTATACCTCTGAATGATAGAACATTTATATATATTATGTTTTTGACGTGATATTTTTTGTGTAGTTGTGCTGCTAATAACAATCGGTGCTGGATAATGAACTCCGATCGAAACTGGTCGCACAGTATATTATACATTGAACAGCTGCTTACAGTGTTAACATTGTGTCATTTTTACAAATATGATTGTAGTATCCGATGTGAACACCACGATGTCTAGTGATTCAGCACCACAATTCAGCGTTACAGTCCTACATATTTTTCAGGTGCATAAAATCAGTTTCATTTTCGTTTTCAATTTATTTTATTTAGGTAGTTTCCACTGCGGGTTCCAGAGCGTTAGCATCAACCATGAGTTATGCTTATAACTAAACTTTAACCGACTGATGATAGACTTCAAGAATTCTGTACGGTAATGGAATGAACAATAAAACAACTTGAGTACCACATAAACTTAGCCGTTGGTAACCTATCCGCAGTCTTCCCGTATCATAGAACCATAATTACCTCAATAATCTAATGCTTGCTTTCGGTTATCTTTGAATCATGCGTCTATCAGAAACAAGGAATATTCCTTGTCTATACAAATAGCAGCATTACAATGTGTAGAGAAAGGTGAGCAATCGTTATAAACGAATGTTTGCTCACGTTCTATTTCTGACAGCTAGTGTATATGAATATGTATAGAATAAAGACTTATTTTCTACGGTCAAAGAAACGGGAATATTGTCTTTTGATATCCCATTCGTCACTCCGAAAAGAAGGAACTTAATATCTCATTACTCCATAATAATAATATTAATGCGGGCGACCACTCTAGTTTTTTAGCGTGGGAAGCACGTACTTCGAGAAAGCTAGGACCATATAAATTGTAGTTATAATGTAGGTCTTTACTAATCTGGAAGGCGTAGCAGAAAGTATGTTACATTAGAACCGATAGAGATTATCTCAATTCGTACGTCAGACGTAGCTCAGCATCTCGGACAAAACTGTTGATATCATCAAATTGAAAAGAAAGGGGAAAGGGAGAAATAAATTGCTAGAGCGGTACTGTTTCTGCGTCTTGATGCAGAGTGCAATTTCCAGCCAGAAATGCCATTTGAACCAGTAGTAGAACGTCAGGGTTGTACACAACATTATGGCAAATTTCCTACGACCGTTAACCTCAGTTGCATTTCCCTGTAACGCAGTTAGGTTTCCACGCGATGTATATGGAAAGACCACCGATTTCTTAAGAGTACATGTTGTCTTACGTCTACAAAATGCCTCTCGCCTACATTTCGTGTCTGGCATTCTTCACAAAGATCCGTCTCCGATGGCCTGACTGTCGACAGGGCGTTCAACTCTAATCTTCCTCCTTCCTTTCTTCTTACGCCGCCCCTGTTCTTTTAGTGGAATTCAGTTTGAAATTCCCGTAGTTTGTTCTATGAGATTATATCGTGAGCGATTCCCGTGGCCTGTACGTTTTTAATCGCGCGCTGTTCTTTCGCTGCACTGCTGTTTCCCAGGTACTTGGTTTGTCTACCAATATTTCTCTGTTGGCTGCCGTTAATGACGCCGCACGCTTGCTTGTGTGACAGTAACGGCGTGCTGGCAGAGCTGTTCGCATTGACGGTACGGTATTATTGCCATTCATACATCAGTCGATACCCGTCTGTACACAGAACTGTGTACATAGCGCGCATTCCCATCTAATGGATTCGCTGTTCCTGAGCACGGTTCCAGCCGTGTTTGGAATCGTTAAAGCCTGGTATTATGAAGCTTCAGTTCATAATTGGCGCATCCTGTTTAATGGCTGACAAATGAAACGAGTAACTGTGATCACTAGCGATCAGATCAACCTGCAGATGTGACTGACGAACTCCAATCAAGGACTGAGGAAAAAATTCAACAGTATAGACGTTTCACTACTGATGGACAAAGACTGTGCTTTCTTAAAATTTCACGATCATTTTTTTTCCTTTTCATATTGTTAGTTGTCATTTGAGATGTAGCCGGCCGCGGTGGTCTAGCGGTTCTAGGCGCGCAGTCCGGAACTGCGCGACTGCTACGGTCGCAGGTTCGAATCCTGCCTCGGGCATGGATGTGTGTGATGTCCTTAGGTTAGTTAGGTTTAAGTAGTTCTAAGTTCTAGGGGACTGATGACCTCAGATGTTACGTCCCATAGTGCTCAGAGCCATTTGAACCATTTGAGATGTAAAAAAATACGTGCCAGGTTGGTTCGTCGACTTTCGACAGGTGAAAAAAAAATTTCTTGACTAATGGCTAATGTGAACATAGATCATAATGTTGTCGTTGTGGTCTTCAGTTCGAAGACTGGTTTGATGGAGGTCTCCATTCTACTCTATCCTGAGCAACCCCCTTCATCTCCGAGTGACAGCTGCAACCTACAGCCTTCTGAATCTGCTAACTGTAGGCATTTCTTGGTCTCCCTCTACGATTTGTATCATTCATGCTTCCCTTCAATACGAAGTTGGTGGTCCCTTGATGACTCAAAATGTGTACTACCAACTGATCCCTTCTTCTAGTCAGGTTGTGCCAAACTTTCTTTTCTCCCAATTCTGTTCAGTCATTAATTAGGCGGCCTACCCATCTAATTTTCGACAATATTTTGAAGCACTTCATTTCGAAAACTTCTGTTCTCTTCTCGTCTGAATTGTCTATCGTCCATGTTTCAGTTCCATACATGGCTACAACCCATATAAATACTTTCAGAAACGGCTTCCTGACACTTAAATCTATACTTGATGTAAACGAATTTCTCTTCTTCAGAAACGCTTTTCGTGCCATTGCCAGTCTACATTTTATATCCTCTCTATGTCGACCATCATCAGTTATTTTGCTCCCCAAATAGCAAAACTCCTTTACTACTTTAAGTGTCTCGTTTCCTAATCTAATTCCCTCAGCATCACCCTACTTAATTCGACTACATTCCGTTATCCTCGTTTTGCTTTTGTTGATGTTCATCTTATATCCTCCTTTCAAGACACTGTCCATTCCATTCAACTGCTCTTCCAGGTCCTTTGCTGTCTCTGACAGAATTACAATGTCATCGGCGAACCTCAAAGTTTTTATTTCTTCTCCTTGGTTTTTAGTTCCTACTCCAAATTTTTCATATGTTTCCTTTACTGCTTGCTCAATATACAGATTGAATAACATCGGCGATAGAGTACAACCCTGTCTCACTTTCTTCTCAGCAACCTTTCTCCTTTCATGTCCATCGACTCTTACAACTGACGTCGGGTTTCTGTACAAGTTATAAATGGCTTTTCGCTCCCTGGATTTTGCCTCTGGTACCGTCAGAATTTGAAAGAGAATATTCCAGTCAACATTGTCAAAAGCTTTCTGCAAGTCTACAACTGCTATAAGCGTAGGTTTGCCTTTCCTTAACCTGTCTTGGGGTCATTAATGCCTCGCGTGCAGCTACATTTCTCTGGAGTCGAAACTGCTCTTCCCCGAGGTCAGCTTCGACCAGCTTCTCCATTCTTCTGTGAAGAATTCGTGTTGGTGTTACCAGCCGTGACTTACTAAACTTATAGTTCGATAATTTTCCCACCTGTCAGCATCTGTTTTCTTTGGAATTATTATATTCTTCTTGAAGTCTCAGGGTATTTCGTGTGTTTCATACACCTTGCTCACCAGATGGAAGAGTTTTCTCATGGCTGGCTCTCCCAAGGTTATCATTAGTTCTAACTGAGTGTTCGCTTCTTTGCTTAGGACTGGTTTTCCATTTGTGGTCTTGATATTAAAACAGGTGATTCTCTGTTCTCCAAAAGTCTCTTTAATTTTCCTGTAGATAGCGTTTATCTCTGTCCTAGTGAATATGTTTCTAAAACCTTACATTTGTCCTCTAGCCATACCTGCTTAGCCATTTAGCATTTCCTGTGAATCTCATATATTAGACGTTTGTATTCAATTTCGTCTGCTTCATTTATTGCATTTTTATATTTTCTCCTTTCATCAAGTGAATTCAGAATCTCCTGCGTTACCCAAGGATTTATACTAAGCCTTGTCGTTTATCTATTTGATCCTCTGCTGCCTTCACTATTTCATCTCTTAAAGCTGCCCATTCGCCTTCTTCTGTATTATTTCCCCTGTTCTAATCAACCGTTCCGTAGTGCTTTCTCTAAAACACTCTACAGCCTCTGGTTCTGTCAGTTTATCCAGGCCCCATCTCCTTAAATACATACCTTTTTGCTGTTTTTTTTTTCGGTTTTAACCAGCAGTTTATAACCAATTAATTGTGGTCAGAGTCCACATCTGCCCCTGAACATGACTTACAGTTTAAAATCTGGTTCTGTAATCTCTCTCGTACCATCACGTAATGAGTCAGATACATTTCTTTACTCTCTTCATCATGTGCGGAGCTAGTTGGCTTATAAACGTGCACTACTTTGGTCTGTGTGGGCTTCGTGTCTACCTTAGGTACAATAATGCGTTCACTCTGCTGTTCATAGCAGATTATCAGCGTTCCTATTTTTTCATTCGTTTTTAAACCTGCTCCTGCATTTTCGGTGTCTGGCCACTTGACCAGAAATCCTGTTGCTCATGTCACCGAACTGCACTAACTCTCATTCTGTCTAATTTTAACATCTCCATTTCCGTTTTTAAATTGTGTAACCTACCTGCCGAGGTGAGGGATCTGGCATTCCACACTCCGATCCGTAGAAAACCAGCTTTGTTTCTCCTGTTTACAGGGCTGCAGGGATTCATTCCTCATCTACCGGATACTTAGGCGGCCTATAGCAAACATATTTGACTCGCTTAATCATTCGATCTTAATACCATACAGAATGTCTCGAAATGGAACGGCGGGTGAAACGCAGCCGTCGACATCCCTTCTACTCTAATGCTACCTTGCGTTTCAGGCTTTTCCAGAATGACGAAGTGGCGATTTTCGTTGCTGGCCGTTTCCTGAATAGCGAAAGTTGCGGTTTCTACAGCCAACGTCTGTGTCAAGTTATCCATCGTTGCGGAAAATTTGTCGTATTCTAGGATGAATACTTAGATAAGGGCTAACACAGTCAACATACACACAGCTTCATTTTCTCGAGGTTTAGTTAAAACTGTGTGATTATTCCGTGAATTATATGTTCTAAAAAATCAGTACGTGGAAGTTAAACTTACAGAACCAATGAGGTTTTGCTCAGAAGCAGTCGATCGCTTGGAGGAGGGGGGGGGGGAGTCACTCGCAGAATGTCACCAAATCTTGTTAAAAAAGAGGCGGCAATGGAAATCTCACTTCTGTTTTTTTGAATTCAGAACTGTTGTTTTTTGTGTAATTAATCCCGAGCTTAGAGAATATCGAAGTGCTCACCAATCGTTACATCCTTTCCGAACTGAACTGAACTCTTTACACGTGTGCTAGATTCCCCTGTCTGAAACAAGATTTCATTTAGGGAACGGTCGAAATCACGCATATCATTGAGTCATTCTTGGTATTCTGCACCGCATACAAAGCTGTTACCGTGTCCGTCACGAATCTATAACAAAATTTGTCGATTGCGTATGTTAAATGGCATAGAAACTACTCGAAGCACGCATGCGAGCAAGAAGTTGTCTGTGGAAGGAAGCTAAGTTGAAGTTCAGTGACAAAAATTCTCTTAGTGATCATGTTAATCAAGAGATTGCTAAGATGCGTAATCAAGCGGTTCGAAGGAAGGTACAGAAAATGTTGTCTTTTTTTGTATATACGAAGTAATATATAGTAGGTTCAGTGACATTAGTGTGCCTAATATACCGATTAAACTTGTTTTTAGAGATCCGTCAAAATAGTGAATACAGTTTCTGTGAAGCTCCTTTTTTTTCCATCTGCCTCTTTTCTGTCGATCTGAATACTACTGAAAGTTGGCGTTTTTAAAATGAGATATTGTTAATGAAGTGTTTAAAACACTGTACAAATCAATATGGTTTTATTAAAGTTTTAATCACGTATAAAATAATTTTAAAAATTCATTTCTGCGTATTTTACCCGACAGCGGGGTAAGCCTCACATGGGGGAGGGGTGGGGGGGGAGGGGGTGCTGCGACCACATCTCATAAAATCTCTCAAAAGCGGGTGAGGGAAGGGGTCCAAATTTTAAAGAAGACACTCACGGAAGTAGTGGATGCGCCCTTGCTATCGACATTTGAATGTTGTATGCAGTGAGTGTTGGCGTTTGCTGGAGAAGGTGCAGTACATGGATGGAAGGTGTGAGTGCAGAGGATTGCATCGGGACGCGGCCATTTGAGAAGTGCAGCGACGACGCCGGCGCAGCGCGGCGTGCCTGCGCGAGGCGTGTCCTCGTGACGCGGCCATTGTTCCAGCTGCCCGCCGCCCGCTGGCGACAACAGCCGGCAATTGTCTGGCTGGATGTCTGACTGGCTGTGGACCAAGGGCCTAGCGTGCTTGGTTCGCCTGTGCGTTTTGCTACTTTTGCTGCAGTTAAGTTTTATTGAACACCTCATTTACGTCGCTGGTGTAAATTTAGCACTGCGCCCCTACAATCCTTGTTGATGTGCATGTGAGCAGGGAAGGGGGTTAAAGGTTGTTGGATTCTGCTTACGGCAACAATATGCAGGAGGTCGAGCGGTCGGGACTTGTAATTGGGAATCCAGGGCTGTCGTTAAATGACTGAACAGAAAATTAGGTAAAAATAAAAACAATATATTTCTATGTGGAAACGACGCGCCTACTACTTCTACGTGATCAGGCCCAGTGGACCGCACGCATCTACAAGTTTCCTCCTCCGCTGTATTCTGTCCACTGCTGCTATCCGCCATCCGTTCACATCTATTGACACTTGGTTTAAATCTTCTTGGAGTCCATCCCTCCAACGCTTCTTGGGTCTCCCTGGCGATCTCTTTCCTGTAGGTGTGACATCCAGGAGCTTCCGAGGGCATCTGTGATCCTCCATCCGGGCCACATGGGCGGCCCACTGCATTCGTTTGGCTTTGACAATTCTTGCTACGTTGGGCTGCTGGTATAGTTCCTCAACCTCTTGGTTGTATCTGATCCTCCATTCCCCTGTATCTGCATCCAGAACCGGACCAAAGATCTTCCGAAGCACTTTTCTCTCAGAAACAAGGAGCTTATGGAAGTCCTGCTTCCGGATACTCCATGTCTCACAGCCATATAGAACAACAGGCTGGATCATGGTTTTGTCCAGTCGAATCTTGAACAGTCTGGAGTGATATTTGGACCGAAGCAGTTGTGCTAGGCTGTGGTAAAATCGGTTTCCTGCTTGTATTCTGGCAATGATCTCTGCTTCGCATCACGAGTTCTCAGTGAAAAGTGCCCCTATGTATTTGAATTCTTGCACTCTCTTGTAGGAATGGTCCCCAACCTGCAATGATTGTAGATGATTAGCAGTCTGACAATGACCACGCGTCATAACGAGGTACTCTGTCTTGGCTTCGTTTATGTTTAGTCCAAATTTGCTGGCAGCCTCCTTTAGTGCTTTGGTCATTTGCTCCAACTCCTCTTCCGACCTAGAGAGTAAACAGATGTCGTCTGCATAAGCTAAATATGCCAGTCTCTTTCCTTCGATTTCAATCCCTTCGTTCTCTTGGAAGGTCTCGAGTACGATCTTCTCGAGGGCAAAGTTGAACAAGATACGGGACAACCCATCTCCTTGCCTGAGTCCTGTCACAATTTCAAACTCCTCAGTTACTCGATTTCCCATCTTCACCTTTGCACGTGTTTCGTTCAGACAGATCTTTATCAGATTGGTGAGTTTCTCTGCTATGCCAAACTCCCTTAAACAGTTAAGCAGGCTCTTGCGATGTATGCAATCATAGGCATTCTTAAAATCAACGAATAAAATATGCAAATCTTTACCGTATTCACCCAGTTTCTCAGTGAGCTGCCGGAGACTGAAGATGTGATCTACTGTTGACCGTCCTGGCCGGAAACCTCCCTGGTACTCCACAATCACCGATTCTGCCACTGGCTGAATTCTATGTATGAGGCAATTGGACAGGATCTTAGAGCAGACGTTAAGAAGGCCGATTCCTCGATAGTTGTCACATTTCAGTTTGTCGCCCTTCTTACGTATTGGACAAGTCAGAGCTGTTTTCCATTCTCCTGGTAGTTCTTCTTTGGTCCATATTGCCTGTATCAGTCGGTGTATTTTTTCTGCAAGTTTCTCTCCTCCTGCCAGCATCATTTCAGCCTGTATTCCATCTACACCTGGACTCTTATTCTGTTTAAGGTGTCTGATTCAGGTTTTTATCTCATCCAGGGTATGTGGGGGATAGTCTCCTGTAATTGGGCGCGCCTAGGGTCGGAAATTTAGGCCAGTCCAGGACGAACTACTAAACAAGTGGGCAACGGATGTGGAGGCGCTTCATGTTAATTGATGTCGGTGGCCGATCATGAAACGCAGAGCCAGCGGCTCTGTCTTCTAAAAAGACGTCTATTCTGCTCCGGGTCTGGATCACAAGAGAGCGAAGCAACTGTGTTCTGCTCTGCAGAACGCTCCAGCGTCCACACTCATGACCTGTATCCCACGCTCGCTATTGGCTAAAGGGCTTGTAAGGAGAAGTGTACCACCACGTGTCTGAGTTCTACAGGGCGGAATCGTGGCACGTCTAGACTGTTTTTTATCCTTCCGGCTGGCCGCGGTGGTCTCGCGGTTCTAGGCGCGCAGTCCGGAACCGCGCGACTGCTACGGTCGCAGGTTCGAATCCTGCCTCGGGCATGGATGTGTGTGATGTCCTTAGGTTAGTCAGGTTTAAGTAGTTCTAAGTTCTAGGGGACTGATGACCACAGCTGTTAAGTCCCATAGTGCTCAGAGCCATTTGAACCATTTATCCTTCCGTGATATCGCTGCTCGCGTTGGTTGCGATATGGAATCCATGTTTTCACGAAATCCATATCAACGCCATGCAGGATCTCAATGATCCCATGCATCTAGCGTCCAAGAGGACAGGTATATTGTTCGCTCGTCCGTGCATGATAATACAGTCACGTCACGTTCCTTGCTTCAGGAAGTGAACTTGTTTGCAGCACGATGAATATGCGCACTGACATTGCGACTATATCTTGAACATCGCGGACTCTCAACGAGGCAGCAGGGAGGCACGGGGATAGTGATGCGCCAAGCGACAACACTCGACACAGTTCTATCACGTCATGGTTTCATAGGACTCCAGGTTCGCCATACAACATCATGATGAACATATCCGTACGTGGAGGCTCATTCGTGAAAGAACGTTGTCAAATTGCATCGTGAAACGGGTCCAAAACCTGGTGTGATGGTGTGAGGTCCTTTTGGGGACACAACACTTACTACAGCTGGTTCACATAACGCCTAATTTGGGCAACAGGCACCACATTTCTGACGAGGGCCTGTGTCTTATCGTAGAGATCTCAGAGCAGTTTATATTTCAACAACAAAATGCAAGTCCGCATGTTACCGGTCCTGCCCTGGCCTACATCGACACATAGGATGGTCAACTCTTGCCCTGACCAGCACGTTCTCCAGACGTCTCATCCTTTGGAAACACCTCGTCATGCGTCTCCGAGAGTCTGGAATAGTACCACTAACTGGCTGCTAAGATTGATGAACTCTGTGTCGGAGTTTCAGGAGTGTGGAACGACATACCCGTATCTGTCGTCCAAGCTCAGTTAGAAACCGTGGCCAGTGTGGTTGTCGCGGCGACAAGTGTCAGCGCCGTGTGCTAAATTTCGCACGCTGTACCCTCCCATATGAGGTAAAGATTTAATCATCTGTTCTTTCTATTCTTTTAGTCTGTGTATGCACAATAAGTAAAACTTCGTAGCATATTGTATACAAGGCAAAGCAATCATAAGTTGCATTATAGTAATTATCTTGATCTTTTTACGAATTTAAATTGCTACTATTGTTAAGAAATACAAAACAGGTTTTTACATATTAATCCGTAGGATCCAAGTGCTTCGTGTTCATTGTATTATAATTTTTTACGTAGTTTTTGTTTTTGTGTATTTTTTTACTTTTTTCTCTTAGAACTCTTACGTCTCTGAAGTCTAGAGCATGGGACGAAAATGCTTCATATACATGGTGTCCCAGGTGGGACGATCGTATTTGGGGATGTGAGTAGAACAGTCAGTGGGAGCGAAAACGTCTAGTAAATGTGGGTGCTAAAATGCTTCCCGTATGTGATATGGGAACATGTTCAAAGGAAGACATGTTTTACTGTTGCGAAAATGGGAAACTGCTCATACCTCGTAAGGCATGCATTTTAGAGCCCATCCTCACGAGACTCTTTGCTTCCAGTAATCGTCCCTGACATATCGTGGGTTATTTACCATTCCTTCTGAGACCTTCTGTATATTTCGCAAGCCATCATACGACGTTGGACGGGCATAGATTTTCCCCCTTCCTATTCCGTTCACGAAGAAGAAATATTTTTATTGCCTCTCCATATAAATCCGAGCTTACAGTACTGGTCATTACTCGAGGTATGTGTTAAAGGAAATAATATGTTTGTAAGACCTGTTATTAGACTAGGGGGTCTCGGAAGTTTGATTTATCACTAACTCACCGCGACACTGACACCTTAATTTATTGAGAATCTAAATGTACGAATCAATGACGAAGCACAATTTCTTTGCACTCTGCTCCACCTTTTGAAACAATCCATCTCGTAGAACAAACCACACCGACGAACAGTATTCAAGAATAGGTTAAATCAAGCTTTCGTAAGCGCATCTTTCGTGCGTGCACTGCATCATTAAGTTTCTTTCAATAATTTTGCATCTGGCATCTTTTTTACCCATAGGTACAGTTACGTGTTCGTTGCCCTTTCTGCCGCTCCGGATACATGCTACGATGGGCGTCCAATAATCAATGCAGCACATTTTCTTCTGAAAGCAGGTTCGTTTTATCCAGGATCCCAATACACCATACTTTGCCCCGCTCTGTTTAATAGAATAGCCTTGCGCCACTATACTGGTCGACATTGGAGCCGACGTCTTACTGCATTAATAAACTCATCAGCGAGTACTGCTTCCTGCAGAATTCAACCGTCATTAGGCCAAACATACAGAAGCTGGGAAATCCAGGCTGTACGGTGGACGGGGAAGAGCAGTCAGATTAACTTTTGTGAGCTACTCTCAGGTGAGCAGACTTGAGGAAGACTTGCGTTATGATGGAGAAACTGTTTCTATTTTTGTGGCTACGAGCAAGGCGAATTCGTTTCTTCGATCTCCTGATGGTGGCGTAATACTCTTCAGAGTTGATGCATGAGGGAGGTCATCAAACAGAATAACCCCTTCAGAGTCCCAGAAGACCGTCATGACGACTTTACCGGCTGAGGCTGCAGCTTAGAACTTTTATTCGGAGGAGAGGTGGTGGGTGTGGCGCCACTCCATGCATGGCCGTTTTGTTTCCTGTTCGAAGTGATGAACTCTTGTTACATCGCCTGTGACGATGTTCGACAAAAAATAGTCACGATTAGCCTCGTAATGCGCGAGCAGTTCCACAGACATTGTCCTTTATTGCTCAAAGGTGTTCTGTCAGGCGGCGAGGAATCCAACGGGTACACGTCTTTGAGTGCCCCAACTGCCGGACGAGTGTGGCAGCACTACCAACGGAGTCGTCCATTTGAGCAGCGAAGTGTTTGACTGTGACCCATCGATCACCTCGAATGAGAGGGTGCGCACGTTCCAACATTGTAGGAGTCACAACAGTATGCGGCCGGCCATCACGCGTGAGACCGGACAGGTCTGCGTGACCATGTTGCGAAGATAATAGACGGCTCGCCCAACGACTCACCGTGCTTTTGTTCACTGGCAGGTCTCCATAGACATTTTACAAGCGCCTAAGAATGTTTGCAATGCTCTAGTTTTCTGCCAAAAGAAAATGACAGTTCTGTGCTTGGAAGGCACTTCCGTAATAGGCGCCATTTTGAGGGATACATACAGCGCCGCTAGTTATCGGAACTACATGAAACTACAGGGGCTGAAGCGGGAATATTCCAACTGTCCCACAACAAATTCCGGATCTACTCAACCGAAATGGGCCAGAAGAAATCTGTTGCATTACTTACCGATAGCCTCCCGTAGAAGATAAGCAGTTGTGATTGATTCCACCTACTGGTTACCGATAGCGCAGTCAACTGATGTTTCGTACCTACTTGTCTATTTATATGTATTATATCATACTATAGTGGGTGATCAGAAAGTCAGTATAAATTCGAAAACTGAATAAATCACGGGATAATGTCGATAGAGAGGTACAAATTGACATACATGCTTGGAATGACATGGGGTTTTATTACAACCAAAAAAAATACAAACGTTCAAAAAATGTCCGGCAGATGCCACTTCATCTGATCAGAATGGCAATAATTACCATAACAAAGTAAGACAAAGCAAAGATGATGTTCTTTATAGGAAATGCTCAATATGTCCACCATCATTCCTCAACAATAGCTGTAGTCGAGGAATAATGTTGTGAACAGCACTGTAAAGCATGTCCGGAGTTATGGTGAGGCATTGGCGTCGGATGTTGTCTTTCAGCATCCCTAGAGACGTCGGTCGATCACGATACACTTGCGACTTCAGGTAACCCCAAAGCCAATAATCGCACGGACTGAGGTCTGGGGACTTGGGAGGCGAAGCATGACGAAAGTGGCGGCTGAGCACACGATCATCAGCAAACGACGCGCGCAAGAGATCTTTCACGCTTCTAGCAATAATTTGTGTTTTTTTATTATTATTTCTAATAAAACCCCATGTCATTTACCTCTCTATCAACATTATTCCGTGGTTTATTAAGTTTTCAAATTTATACTGACTTCTTGATCACCCGGTATTTCTTTGTATTGAGGTTCAGCTGGCAGTCTTTGAACCAGGTACTGACCATTTGTACTTCACTAGACATTCAGTAAAGATGTCACCTCTTCTATACACAACTGATGCTCTTAGAACAGCCTCCGTGTTTTTCGGACCTGAACTGTCAGGTATATATATAAAATCAGGTTTATTACCTGTCCTCTTGAAGAATAATGAAAAAACAGAATTGGGATTACAAAGCGTCCCAAATTGTAACAGCATTTCCATTTACTTATGTAGGTTGCTAAATATGTAGACTAAGTTAATTAGATAATATGGTTAAGCAGATTTCTTTGTAAGAATGATCAAAGAAACCCACGAGCAACAGATTTCAGAGGATTCTTTCGGAAGCGCCCCTCACACGGGAAGTTTATACTGCTGTGACGAACATAAAATACATACAGTGCAGACTGCCGTGGGCTGTGACGCTCGCACATGGACGCTGCCACGATAATTTGTTCTCAACGGGCTGCAGTAATTCCGATAATTTTTGATTGGCTCCACTGGCAGCAATTCAGGAAGCCATCGGAAGGTAACTCTTACAGTACTGCTACCATTTATCGCTGTAGCGGTGCGCAGTTAACGGCGAATTTACTGCTACCTACCCCAGGTGCGGGGACATGGACGAAACCGTAACCTGCACGCTTCACGTGATCCTGTAGTTTGGCTACCGTCTTTTCAGCCCTAACAGCGAGAGCCTTCTCGTAGTCTAATTATCTTTTATATCATCAGCGTTCACTTAACCTCAAATGACGTAATCAGTATAATAGTTGTACCAGTTCCCTCTCCGAACATCCGTTGAGGTATTGGTCTTCTTCTGTTTGCGACATGGAAAAAACGCCAGAAATCCTGACTTTCGATCATAGATTGACTCTCTCTCTCTGTGCGTGTGCGTGTGCGTGTGCGCGCGTGTGCGTGTGCGTGTGCGTGTGCGTGTGCGCGCGTGTGTGTGTGTGTGTGTGTGTGTGTTTGCGCGCGCGCCTGATATCCAGTTGACTATATCATTTTCCAGAAAAAATACTGTAGAGACATCAGAATGTTGACTGCACACAGTGTTGTGTTACTCTTTTTTCGTGTCAAAGTAATTGCAAATGACGGGGCACTAACTTTTTGAAGTGCGAGGCCCACTCGACAGCCATGCACAACACGGCTGAGCTTCGCTTGCCGCTCCGTAACGAACGCTGCGGCCAGTATGCGATGAACGATCGACATCGAAGCGCTGGCTCCCCGGTCTTTTGCACCGCAGACCGTTTGGCCTTTGCAACTTAATTAAGAGCCCTGGTAGCTATGGTATGTCTCTGTGACTACCCTTGTAGTTTCAGCGGTATAGCTGCCGCTTTGAGCGCGTGATCGACGAAATCATCACGTTATTCCAGCTTTCCGCGGAATTCTGTTACGTGGAGGGCTGTCATGATCACAAGTTTTCTGACTGTTTGTCTACCTAGGTATTGGACGAATAGATGATGATTACATACATTAAACTGCAGCTAACGCAGTGCATACACGTGGCACCATCCTCCAATACAATACTTCGATATCGATACTACGGAAATAAAAATGGTCAGAATCTCACGAAATGAAGTGCCTTCCGACACTGACGGACGAAAATCAGAGGGCCTTAAGGCCAAAAAATTCCTGTTTAAATACAAAAAACCCATTTGCCACTGATGCATGAAGAGATGGTGCAACCATGCAGAATATATTACGGCGGAGAAGACACTTCGCGTCCCGAAAGGTGGTGAACTCTGCCTGGCCACTGCGAATTGAAGGGAAACACTGAGGAGGTACGTAGCTGTTCTGACGTGGAAATCGATCTTCGGAGCTGGGTGTAGGGTCGAAAGACTAATCGAACCATCTAGGAGGTGGTTTCCTCCAAAGTTTCCCTCATGATAGCTGGTGGTAGTAGGAGCCTCATCCGGTCAAGCGAATGAGCAGAAGCCTTGGGACCGAAACGACACCACTCCGTCCTCAAACTGTAAGCAGGTGAGATCTCCGGCTTTATTGGTGTGCTGAGGCCGGGAGCAAACGACACGGCATTTGTGAACTAGTTTTGTAATGAAAACGCTGCTGTAGGAATACGGTATAGGATTTCCTAACCGCAGAGCACAAGATTCAAACGTGTTTACTCATGTTTTCACCAAACTGCGTGAGATGGGTGCAGGCCTAGCAGTATTGCTTCATCGAAACGTCCAAATGAATAGTGTGTGGACGGCGTAGAAGACATTATTTAGTTTGTAGGAAGTAGTCCTTCAAAAACTGTACGCGTAATTTCTACACTTATCGGTACTGCGCATACAAGAATAAGGCAAACATTAGGTATGCTCTATCTCTACCCTTACCATTTACAGTGGATTCAACACCTTCGGGAAGGAGACAGAGGAAGGAGATTGGGAAGTTGTTGTTGGCTAAGGTTAAATCATCAGCACTTTTACTTGTGATAGTATCGATAATACTCGTTAACTCACGTGAGTAGTCCGACGAAACGCAACATGCCTTTGAATATACACATTTTCACGGACGCTTCTCTCTAAGTATGTGGTGTACTATGACTGACAATCGGTTTTTTGTGCTTGTTGTTCTACTGCATCGTCTTGCAGCGCCCCGTTATCCAACCTCTCTTCGAAAAGATTTTCCAGCGTTGGAGGAAGAGATTTCTTTGGCTACAAGGGTGGGTACTATCTTCCAGCATGACGGAGGCTCTGCACGCTCTGTGCTTTGTTCGTCATAAGAATAAACTTGATGTAAGCTAACACAGACTCGATGATTGGTCAGCAGCCGTAGCACACGTACATTGGTGTTGTTACGCTCTTGGAAATAGGTCCAACTTGTGTATTTAATTCGTGTTACAGTGTTGCGGTAAATGAACGTTTAAGATATTCTAATGTGTTAACAGCCATCAACGTTCTCCTCAATCATACTTTTGGTATGAAGTTTTTATTTCAAAAGATCGTGTACAGTCAATTCTCTGTACTGTTGTCGCACTGTTAAAACACAGTGTGAAAATGGATGACGCTGCTTCCTGCTCCTTAGTGAAAAACGCACGTGAAACACTGATAAAAAGTGGCGAGAAACAGTTTTACGAGAACATCAATAAATAAAGATATTTTCGTAAAAGGAATTCATAGCTGAATTGGTAGCGTTTTAGAATCGTAATCCGACGTCGACGGACTGCTGGTTCGAATCTCACTTCGCTCTTTCTTTTTCGTTGGCTTTGGAATACTTATGCCTTTTAAATATAAAACTCATCAAATATGTGCTAATCAACATACATCTACTCACCATTTTTTGAGAAAAGTGCACGTCTTCTTGTTTCTAATTACATGTTGCACACAATATTTCAGTTTCTATTGCAAATACAAATTCTTAATTATCGATATTATATTTATAAAAGATTGTTACTAAAGGTTGTTCAGATTAAGATATCGTAAAATGTTAAATTTTTAGGACAAAAATGAAAAATCAAATACTCTTTATTTGGACTGTGCGCTTTGATTTATACCATGGATGTGCTCTTTTACGAGCCAGAATGATAAACTTCATAGTAACATGGGAAACAATAATTTTCATGGCATAGAGCTCGCTACACAAATACTGCATCTCTACAGTTGCCACCGTACCACTAGATGACATCTAACTGCTCTGGAGTCAAGTTAAGCGAGCTTGTGTCGAGAAAAAACAAGACATTTAAGTTGCCAGGCGCACTGGAACTATTGCACGAAGCTTTGTCACATATCTGTGCTGAACGCTGGCGGGATATAGAACGGCACGTCATAAAAGAAGAGGAGAAAATGTGGCCGTTGGATGGTTCCGTGGATTCTGTTGTTGATCGACTCGTAATGAACGTAGCGTATGAAACTTCCAGTACTGACATGTATTTCTCTATTCCGGATATGGAAGGAACTCTGAGATAACGAAACGAATAACTGTATGTAGTAAAAGTGCGCCGGCAAAGCTGTTGTCCCTTACTGCTGCTCAGAGAAGTGCACGTAACGCACAGCATAAAGTGTGTCCCTAGTATCGTATTTCACTGCACTTGAGCTACCTTTGCTTCGGCTCCAGGTGAAACGAAATCCAGTGAGATTCCGGCAAGCGCGGAAGAGTACATGGTGTGATGTTTACATCAAGTTTATTCTTATGAAGGAAATATTAGAGTCATCGGATGAGTCTTATTCTAAATTTAACATTTCCGAGAAATGGGCAAAAAGAATGGTTACGTTCGTTGGCCAGAGGACCCTTGACTTTACTTCTTTAGGTGTATGCCTGTGCAGATGGTTGGAAGATTATAACTACAAAGAAAACGTAAACACAAGAGACGACATAATCATTCGTATTATGAATATTAGTGCCCTCATAAAATAGCGCCAAGAAGAGATGCTAAAAGCAGTGTCGTCAAGATAATTCGAAAGTGCATTCAAGTCGGAGGTATAATTTATGAAAACAAACTTTAATCTTTATCATGTACATTTGCCTAACACCTTCCGTGAATATTTGTCTGTAGTGCATTCTGTTAACTGTTATCCCTGTAACCAATAAACATTGGTTGCCTGTTATGTGTAATGATATATTCCAATCTCTTAAAAATTGTTCTTTTCGTTCTGGTTTGAGAGACTTTGTCTGTGTACAGTATATAGCTACAAGAGTGAGTGTTAGCAGAAAAACAAACTGTTGTACTACGATAAAATTTGTGTAGATTGAAAATACATTATTTGTATGCCTTTTTTAACACGACAGTCTTTCAATAAGAAAAAAAAATATTTGTCCCTCTCAGTTTCGTGTTAAACGTTTTTCACGGTCAGCCCAGCACTTCAGGTCTAGATTAATAAAGATAGAAATAGTTAAATTGTGGTTTTTAATGCTTCTAGTGTTCAGCATAATCATCTCTCATATGAGTTCAACGCACAGAAGGTTCATACACTAATGTGAAACTGTCAGAAAGACTTTTCTTTCGTATGTTATTCAACTCGGGTGTCGCATTGGCTTCAGTGTGTATTATGTCGTCTAAGCGTTGACCCTTCAAGTGAATTTCTGCAGGATTCGACTTTGATAAAATCAAGTCTCGTCATCTGTGATTATTTTTTTTTCAGAGCAAGAATTGTCCGCGTTTTGCATTTCAATTAAATCGCGGCAGACGTTTTTGTTCGGAAGTGAAGGTGTGCTTTTCTCCTCTTGAAACCTTTCTGGGGAATGTGTTCATCAGCTGATTTAGAGATGTTGCTCCATTACTATTTGTGCAACAACAATGACGACACATTACGATCGGACTGAAAACTACTCAACACTGCTTGCTCACAACTGACTGGTTGAATGCATATCTTCATAACTGGCGCAATGGCTTAGGAGCCGCGACCATTTCGTTATAATAAACACACACATCTGGATCACGACCTTTTATTTACCGACAGCCGATTGCAATCTGCGCATCAGATCATCTTCAGGTCTAGTTTGGAACAAAAAGGCAATAACAATAATGATTTTGCAGAAGTGTGATATTATGAACGCGTGTCTCATGGATAGTAAAAATCAGAGCAAACTACTATCAACTCACACATACCTGGCCCCGCTAAGTGCAGTTTGTCAATGTTACGTGACATAAAAATGACAATTAAGGATGTGGTGGAGAGAAAAGGTTTCATATAGTCACGTGACAAGTCCGTGAACCGTGGATGAATACATTAAAACAGTATAACACTATTTTTCTGTCTATAATTAAGTAAAAATTCAGACGTGAAGTACAGCTTAACATTGTACATTTCAGTATGAATGATGGTATAAACATACTGACGGCAACTGCGCATCCTATATTTTCGTCTTCTATTATAAATTTTAGAAAACAGTTCATAATTACAGAACACATCTGAGACTTCATTTTAATGAGAAAGAATATAAATACACTGACGACTCATTCTATAACGAGAAAAGGGAGCAGGCGGAAGAAAAGGAGTCTAGTTGCGAAATAACAGTAACGGCAATTATGTTCTAAATGTCAGCGTGTATGATGCGTTACACAGTAAGGGGAAAACCAAGTCTTCGAAACACACTGAGTATCGTACGTGTACGATGCACAGCGCCCTGTCAGTGCTTTTATAACATTTGCTTTTTATCCGCTGCTGTGTACCACGTCATTCGTGCTGAAGTATACTACATTAACGTGTTTCTTAAGTCTAAGTTTTTATTATTTTTTAATTTAATTGTATATGGAAAAACAGTTTGACACTTTTTTAATGTACTCACGACTTAACCACATGTCACGTGACTATTCGAAACATTCTTTCCCCATCACATCCTTGGTTTCATGTTAGTTTCGCACAACGTTGACAAACTGCACTTCGCGGCGCCATGTAAATGTGAAATATTTTGTTGTTATTACTACTATGTTCGTAATTTCACGCTTCGGTAAAATCATTATTGTTACTGTCATTTTCTTCCAACCTAGACCTGAAGATGATCTTCATCGCAGATGCAGCCGGTTGGCTGTTAATAAAAGGTCGTGATCCAGTTGTGTTTACTTGTTACACTACTGGCCATTAAAATTGCTACACCAAGAAGAAACGCAGATGATAAACGGATATTCATTGGACAAATATAGTATACTAGAACTGACATGTGATTACATTTTCACGCAATTTGGGCGCATAGATCCTGAGAAATCAGTACCCAGAACAACCACCTCTGGCCGTAATAACGGCCTTGATACGCCTGGGCATTGAGTCAATCAGAGCTTGGATGGCGTATACAGGTACAACGGGCATGCGGCTTCAACACGATATCACAGTTCATCAAGAGTAGTGACTGGCGTATTGTGACGAGCCAGTTGCTCGGCCACTATTGACCAGACGTTTTCAATTGGTGAGAGATCTGGAGAATGTGCTGGGCAGGGCAGCAGTCGAACATTTTCTGTATCCAGAAAGGCCCGTACAGGACCTGCAACATGCGGACGTGCATTATCCTGCTGAATCGTAGGGTTTCGCAGGTATCGAACGGAGGGTAGAGCCATGGGTCGTAACACATCAGAAATGTAACGTCCACTGTTCAAAGTGCCGTCAATGCGAACAAGAGGTGACCGAGACGTGTAACCCATGGCACGCCATACCATCACGACGGGTGATATGCCAGTATCGCGATGACGAATACACTCTTCCAATGTGCGTTCACCGCGATATTTGGCGAAACACGGACGCGACTATGATGATGCTGTAAACAGAACCTGGATTCATCCGAAAAAATGACGTTTTTGCATTCTTGCACCCAGGTTTGTCGTTGAGTACACCATCGCAGGCGCTCCTGTCTTTGGTGCAGCGTCAAGGACAACCGCAGCCATGGTCTCCGAACTGATAGTCAATGCTGCTGCAGACATCGTCGAACTGTTCGTGCAGATAGTTGTTGTCTTGCAAACGTCCCCATCTGTTGACTCAGGGATCGAGACGTGGCTGCACGATCCGTTAGAGCCATGCGGATAAGATGCCTGTCATCTCGGTTGCTAGTGATACGAGGCCGTTGGGTTCCAGCATGGCGTTCCGTATTTCCCTTCTGAACCCACCGATTCCATATTCTGCTAACAGTCATTGCATCTCGACCAACGCGAGCAGCAATGTCGCGATACGATACACCGCAATCGCGATAGGCTACAATCCGACGTTTATGAAAGTCGGAAACGTGATGGTACGCATTTCTCCTCCTTACACGAGGCATCACAACAACGTTTCACCAGGCAACGCCGGTCAACTGCTGTTTGTGTTTGAGAAATCGGTTGGAAACTTTGGTCATGTCAGCACGCTGTAGGTGTCGGAACCGGCGCCAACCTTCTGTGAATGCTCTGAAAAGCTAATCATTTGTATATCATAGCATCCTCTTCCTGTCGGTCAGATTTCGTGTCTGTAGCACGTCATCTTCGTGGTGCAGCAGTTTGAATGGCCAGTAGTGTACATAAATGCATGTCTGTTGTTTACAATTGTTAGTTAAGCTGCCGCCGTAGCTACTGCGCTGAAATTGCTTCTACTCCAGGAGTAAAATCAATGTCGGAACTTTTTGGGCGGATAGTGTATGTGGCGACACTCCAATTAAAGCATTTTGCAAATCTTTTCGTTGGACGAATTCCTAGTGATCATGATCTGAGACGAGAGGTTAGTAGCATGTGCTGCTATGCGAGGACCCTCTGCTGTGATAGCACACTGGGTAAGGTGACGACGCGGTGTAGCAGAGAGGTATTGGAGGTGTTGCCAGCGGTGCTCCTTCACCTTGAATTAAGTCGCGACCGCGGCCGCAGCCCATTACCATGTAATGCGGGCCGACAGGGGGCAGGGCGGTCGTGCGGGCACGCTGCCAGCAGAGGCTAAGCGCCGCACGGCCGCTTGTTGGGGCTGCTGGCCCGGGAGCTAAAAGGCAATGCTGCCATCAGCCTCAAGATTGGTTTGAATACCGTAGAGTGCTTCACTAGCCGTGGTTATGTTGAAAGCCGCATGTTCTTCTTTCCCTTCTACTTTCGAATTGTCTTACCCACACAGTTACAGGGCGAGATATAGTTTTACGTGGACACCAAACCACAGTGTAACGCTGCATTTTCACTTCAACTAACACTGCCAGATGTGAAAGAAGCGATATCTCAAAACATAAAATTTCTAGGACAGACTGGGAATCGAGGCCGAGACGTTCGGATCCATAGTCTGACTCTTCACCCCTGAGCTACCGACTCTCACGTACAACATCTTTTACCAAAAAATTTTTTTGTTGTTGTTGTTCACTTGTGATGGGCTTTAGTAAAGCAAACAGGTGCAAAGAACAAAAATCATTATCGAACAAATGTTCCCGTTGTGCAATAGAACACTGCGAAAACAGTAGCGGCATTAAGACAATTTTTTGAGTCTGTAGGTTGGGGAGTTTTCCCCCCCTTCGTGTATTAGCATTTGAGATCTAATCAAATTTACAAGTAATCAAAGTTTAAATGTTAGCTCTAGTTTTTATTATTACTAATAGCTAACATTGCCCGGGTCCTTATTTATTCCAGTCTTGTATTAGTCCATCTCCTCCTTCACCCCATTGTCTACCACCTTCACCACACCACACTCTGTGTCCATATCCTCATGCCCCACTGCCAGTCCATCTCCTCCTTGCCTCTCCTTGTCAACCTGCTCTTCCAACCTTTGTCCACCTGCTCCTTCCCCTTCTGTATCCCCTCCTCTCTCCTCTAATTCCATGACCTACTCTCCCTCTCTCTGACCGTCTCCTCCTCCTCTTCCTCCTCCTCTTCCTCTTCCTATTCCTCCATCCTCCTTCCTCTTCCTCCTTTTCCTCCTCCTCCTCCTCCTCCTCCTTTTCTTCCCCCCTCTCTCTGCCCATCTCCTCCTTCCACCTCACTGTTTCTCCGTCTCCACCTCCCCCCTTCTCTCTCAACGTTATCACGCTCACCCCAACAGGAGGCTGGTGGTTATTACCACCACAGTATTGGTTACAGATTATAACTAATACGTGTACCAGATGTAATTGAAACCTTTCCAGGGTTTTACGATGACATTTTTTTCTCATGCCTTTGCCGGAGTACGTGCATGTCACACATATTTAACATATTTCACACGTATTTGTACAGATATTTTATCTGTATCTCTAGCGAATTTGTTCCTGAAGTTTCGTTTTACGCAGGTCAGTTTTATGACATAATATCACCTGAATAAAGTGCTGTACAATAACATAATCTCGCTGGTACATTCACTGGAATATTTGGATACTATCGGTGAAGAGTGTTGCGAATAGAGTTAATAGCAACGAAGTAATAAATTTCAAGGTCTTGTGTGGTGTGACACGTTTCCACGAATCTCACTGTTCATGACGTCATGTATCCTGAAATATACGTCGTAAAATGATGTAATTTTTTGACACATTCAGTGGTATACGCCAATAATGTCTGCAAAACATGTCGCGAATATAGTTAGTAGTAAAGAAGTAATAAATTAAAACGTCATGCTTCATACGGCAGTTCTGCTGCATGAACAGCGGAAATTTAGTAAGCGGTGAACTTTTTTTTTCATTTCGACATTTTATGGGGGTCGCCGGCGAGAAAAAGTTTCGTAAAGGTTTGAAATTATGTGTAAGATTTGTTGCAAGTCTCTTAAGTACTCCCATTCTGAAATACTGAGTGAATAAAGTATGGGTATCGCGCGTCGTGGACGTCATTGCTTTTTAAGCCCAGCCACTTGAACAGGAAGGTGTTTCTTACCCCCACAATGACGATTTCCAGTCAGTAAGTGTTTTGTGTACAAAGTTTTGTTGAAACCGGTCCCGTGGTTTAGGAGAAGGCATTTTTGTAATATGTACTCATTAGTATCCCATTTTTCCCTTTATCAAGCACTCACTGTTTCTTGGTTCAAATTGTATAACAAACTACTCTCGAAGACGGAGGGGAAGGAAGAGTAGATATTCTACGTCTTGATGTTGTTGGGGTTGCTACAGATGTACCAAAGGTATTTGTTGCACAACTCTACTAAAAGAAGCGTTCTTTTGATGGGACACATCTTGCGACGTCAAGAAATCGTCAGTTTGGTAATGGAGGGAAGTGTGGGGTTAAAATTGGAGAGGGAGACCATGCAGAATCAGCTGGGTGCAAGTTGCTGTAGCAATGCAGAGGTGAAGAGGTTTGCGTAGGGTAGACTAGCGTGGATAGTCCTCTGATTGAAGGCCACATTAACCTCAAAAGTTCACTTACAGAAGGATTTAGGAATATCATAATTTTCTGCTTAACGAAGGCCGTTGGAGTATGCGTGCATGAGTCATCATTTGGTTCCAGCAGTTGAGCCGTGAGACTGTACATTATAAAGAAAACTTGGCAATCATTACTCGGACAAACACAAGCTATAATTTCCGTTTACACATAAACTGTAGTAGGTAACCAGTAGCAATAAGGAATGAGATCTCTCGTGGAACACGCTCCAACGTTGGCTGTTGGTACGAGGCACGAGAAAGAGCAGTTGCAGCACGTAGCGTATGACTGTGTTGGGGGGAAGTGTGGTGGAAGGCACGCATTCCCTACGTTTGATACAAAAGTTGTCGCTCGACCGGATGTAGGAGAGGATGAAGCTGTGACTGAACAGACGCTCAAGAACGAGTGTGACGAACAACTGTCGAGCGATGTTACCGTACCTAAAGTGTTCGGCATGTACTGTACAGTACAGTAAGCTGTAGGAGTTGATATCGCGCTATAATAAAGCACATTGTGCTCCGCGAAGTCTGCTAGAGGTGGATTTACATCGTTTGAGCCAAAATCAAAGGTGCTGAATGGGAATCGAAAAGTGAAGGAATAAAATAAGCTGCTGTATGTATCCCATGGCCTTTCGTCATGTGCTTTCGTGATGTTAAATACAGTAGTCGTACATCGATTTAGTAGATTTGCAGATGTTTCTGATGAGTGAGCATCTATGGGCCCATCACTTCACTCTCCAATGAAAATTCGTGATTGTGGAGTTCCTCCGGACTTATATCTTACAAGGGTCAAAAATTTACCTATCAGCTATTAACAACATGTGTACTGTCCTAACACAAAGGAAAATGTGCTGTGTGTTCTCTACATTACCTGAAAATAAAAAAGGCTAGTGATGAATATTTCTCGTAGCTGACGATTATTTACCTTTCTTAGCGTCCGTAAAATGTTTAGTTACCTGCTCAGAAAAAGCTAGGCAGAAAATGTATACACTGATCTTCTCTGGTTCCAGGACCATCTCTTTAGCTGTGAAGTAATTATTCGGTGATGTTTTGTGAATAAAAGCGCTTTATCATTCTGTTTTAATTATGATCTCAAATGCACGGTATGTCTCCTTGACGAGACTAGTTCCTTCTGCTCAGAATATCCGCTTGATGGTACGACATGTCGAGTCACTGCTTGATCATTAAAACGCGACAAGCAAATTCGTGATAACTGCAAAGTCATATTTGCAACGCTTTTGTTCTGTAGCCACTGTGGTCTTTTCTAACGCTATGTTTAGACAGCAAGTTTTATTTTTCCAGTAATAAAGTCATTGGCAGTTTTGGGCGTGCTAAATTACGGATAGAGATTTCAACGTAGCTTGTAGTTACGGATTTGCCGCTGGTTGCACTAGAGTGTATTATCAGGTAGTTCGTCGTTGCTCCTGTAACGAACAGGAATACTGATACATTACTTCGTTACTGACCAGGTTCACAAACACTGACGGAAAAATAATCGCAGTACCAAGAAGGAATCGTGCGACATAAACGAAAGATGGTAGGCGTGTTTCTTTTGAAATATGATGTCTGTCCAAATATCGCGCCAATCGCTTAGGAGTGGTTCCATGAGGATGCTAATCAGGTTTGCTTTAAATGCACGCTGTATCGGTCTTGAGTGTTAGTTACCTTTTAGATTGGGCCTGGTGAGTTGATGTTAGTCAAGAATGCCTTTACGATGACAGAGATGCCATTATCAACACGTCGCCGAGATTGAACGGGGCCGTATAATACGGCAGCGAGTAGCTGGATGCTACTTCTGCGACATGCCAGAAAGACTTGGCAGTAATGTAGCCACTGTACATGATTGCTGGAAGCATTGGTCACCAGAACGTACGGTCGCAAGAAGGCCGGGCTCCGGACGGCTACATTGTTCTACCGAGAGGGAGTGTTCGGTGTAAAACTGTGGCGCATCGTACTGTATCTGCGGCAGCAATTTGAGTAGCAGTTGACATCACAGTGACACAACGAACTGTTAGAAATAGGTTGCTTCAAGGACGGCTACAAGCCAGACGCCCTGTAGCGTGCATTTCACTGACCGCAAACCACCGCAATTTTTTTTTTTTTTTTTTTGTCAAACGAGAGCTCATTGAGGACAGGGTGCGGGTCCGGTGTGTTTTATGATGAAAGCTGGTTCTGTCTTGGAGCCAGTGATGGCATTCAAGAGGGTGTATTCCAACAAAATAACACTCGTCTATATACCGGTTTTTAACCCAACATGCTCTACAGAGTGTCGGTATGTTCCCTTGGCCCGCCCCATCACCAAATCTGTCTCGAATCGGACATGTATGGGGCATCATCGGACAACCACAACCAGCATTAACTGGCTGTGTATTGACGGAACAAGTGAAACAGGCTTGGAACTCCATCCCACACGCTGACGTCCGATTGTTAATGTACCAGCATTTCACATTTGCAAATGGCTTATTTCGCGCTTGCATTAACCTGTCATCTTGCAATGTTAATCACTTGAATATGTTACCTAGACAAATGCATTCCCGATATTTCATTACTCTGCGTTAGTTATTTTTCGGTGTTGTGATGTTTTCCCCTCATTATATGTTCCGCTTAAGGCCAGCCATTATACTGAGAGAATCATCATGAAATAAGGCTTCATTTGAAGAAACGTTGTACACAGGGCCGAATGCAGCTGCCATTAGTCGAACCCGACTAGCAGAACGGATAGAAGTGTTCAGCTAATTGACCACAATGAACCGATGATCCTTCGCTTCTTTTGATACGACATGCTACTGGAACAGGTGGCTGATGTAGTGGTAGGGTTGTTGTACCCTTTGCCCGCATCTCGTGGTCGTGCGGTAGCGTTCTCGCTTCCCACGCCCGGGTTCCCGGGTTCGATTCCCGGCGGGGTCAGGGATTTTCTCTGCCTCGTGATGGCTGGGTGTTGTGTGCTGTCCTTAGGTTAGTTAGGTTTAAGTAGTTCTAAGTTCTAGGGGACTGATGACCTTAGATGTTAAGTCCCATAGTGCTCAAAGCCATTTGTTGTACCCTTTTATAGCCTTAGAGAGTTAGCAGTAGTATTATTCTTTCGTTATCTGCTTATTGTTTCTCGGGTAGCTGTTATCATCATTGATTATTTTTTGTTTGTTTACGGGTTGGTGATATTTCTGCCCTGGTATCTGAGCACAAACCACGAAAACACGCAGCGTATATTTGATACTATTTTTAGTTCATACTGTTTACCTGTAGGTGTCCATGTTGAACGTCGCTCGCTCTATGCCTGTTTCTTTCGGTTGCTAGAGCTGCGAAGCTCACAGACCTACGATACCTATAACTGTGTTGGTGGTACTCCGGAATTCTGATTTGCAATAGTGGCGTCTTTGGTTGAATGTTAGTGGGCTAATTATGATAGTAACTGTTCGTATTTTTATGGGTTTAATAATATTGTTAGTTCGTACACCATCCTTTTCTTCTTTTGTGAGAACAGTCCCGCCGCCACTCGAAGGTTCCATCTATCACTGGCTACGATTCTTGCCGCTTGTTTGCCTCAAATCCACGATGATCCGTATTTTGAGGGTTGGGGAGCGAACTTAGTGGTGGTGTGTGTATAGTCGGCTTCTTTTGAACCAGATTTTAACAACTTAGCGAGGCTAATTTTTCCTCGGCCTTTGCTATGGTTTCGGTGCTCCGTGGTTGACGAAACACGGGCTCGAAAGGTGTAACAGCTAAGTTCAAATGTTCAAATGCGTGTGAAACCTTATGGGACTTAACTGCTAAGGTCATCAGTCCCTAAGCTTCCACACGGTCATCAGTCCCTAAGCTTCCACACTACTTAACCTAAATTATCCTAAGGACAAACACGCACACTCATGCCCGAGGGAGGACTCTAACCTCCGCCGGGAGCAGCCGCACAGTCCATGACTGCAGCGCCCTAGACCGCTCGGCTACTCCCGCGCGGCGTAACAGCTAAGTACTTTCCAAGCTGTTACTGCCTATTTCCATAGGGTTTTCAACTCTTCAGTCCCAATTGTTTGTCTTGGGCTGTTTTCTTGTGCTTCATTATTACCATTTCGGTTTTTGTCACGTTTGGCTACATCATACCATCCTCGATTGTTTTGTGCTCACTTTTGTGTTTAACGCTTCAGAGCAGCAGTACACTTTGTTGTCACCAGTGTGAAGAGATTAGTAGGTCAGCACTGTAGTCATAGGGTAATTACAAGATTTAAAGAGCCGCAGAGCTGAAGACGACTCGCAAAATTACCACGAAGGAATATCTTCAGGACTAATACATTAAAATAGCTTTGGACTTACAAGTATTTAGTCTTAGGCACAAGTTTGCGCCCATCTGCGCACTGAGAGGTTGTCCTCGTAACATCGGCACTAAAATTAGTTAAACGTTTTCTTTGTTCAGAGACTCAGTTTCAGAGATAGACGAAATGTGAAAGATTTTTATGTAATCACTGTAATACTTTCGTTCCTCCTTCAATTTATGGACCTTCTTCTTTGGTTGACATCTGAGTGAACTGGGAGGATTCTGCTATTTCTCTATCAGTGTGTTTAATTGTACAAGCATCTAATCAGTATCGCTATATGGTTAGGTCGGGAGTAAAGGCAGTAACGTTAAGGAACTGATTGTATAAAACACTACATTCCGAGAAGAAAGGTGAAAGACCAAGGTGAAACATCATTCTGTGTAACTGGATAGATAATACCTAAATGCATTCACTATTTTGTATCCGATTTGACTGTTCAAGATTACCTTATATGTCTTTTTTTTGTGGCTGTCCGCCACCTACCAAAGAAGTGGTCATCCAGAAAGGTACGTTCTTACGAAACATTCAGCTTTGCCAAGTCACATTTTTTATTTTTATAATTCGAGAGAGCCTAATATGCAGTCTTCGGTGAAGCTAATATTTATTCTGAGAATTAAATTATTTATTTAATTATACACTCTTCGCAACTTAACGTAACGTTATATCATAAAAATATCATCATCTAATTAATATTTTATTAACATAGAAGTGTTTCATATCAGAGAACGAGTTTCATATCAGCGCACACTCCGCTGCAGAGGGAAAATCTCATTCTGGAAACATCCCCCAGGCTGTGGCTAAACCACGTCTCCGCAATATCGTTTCTTCCAGGAGTGCTAGTTCTGCAAGGTTTGCCCGAGAGCTTCTGTGAAATTTGGAAAGTAGGAGATGAGGTACTGGCGGAAATACAGCTGTGAGGACGGGGCGTGAGTCTTGCTTGGGTAGCTCAGTTGGTAGAGCACTTGCCCGCGAAAGGCAAAGGTCCCGAGTTCGAGTCTCGGTTCGGCACACAGTTTTAATCAGCCAGGAAGTTTCAGATCAACGCACAATACGCTGCCGAGTGAAAATCTCATTCTGGAAACTTTTATCTTGTTCACTTACGCGGACACTATATGATTCATATGGACGATGGCAGCACAGAAATCTCGAGATTTAGCACCTGCGTAAAGATCATCATTATCTAGCAGGGAGAACAGCTGTAGGGCAGTGTAGAACCCTGTGTCACACCTAAGCGAACCTGCTTAGAGGACGACTTTCCAATCCGTCGGACAAGACGCGTTTGTCTGTTTCTCAGATACTTTTCAAACCACACCAGTGCACATCCGAAAATTTTAGCACACACATTTTTGTCAGCAGTTTGTTCAAGTTGATGGTATAAGTTGTTTTTACTGTAACGTAGTAATGTCAGCATTGTGGCTTTGTGATTGTCTAGGGAATATTTCAGGCGCTATTTTGTTTATGAAAACTAGGCTGATACATGTCGCAGAAGTTGAATGTACCTAAGCTTCTGTTCAGTTACTCCCCCCTGTAACCTACCCCTACTGAATGGGAAAAGATACTTTGTAAGAATCATTACCGTACCGTACCCGCTAAAATGCCCCCTTTAACGTTCTCGGAGACGCCTTTGCGCCGTACAAAATGCCACAGGCGTCCGTGGTGGAATCCGCACGCTCCTGGCCATTATTCGGCGCACGAGGCCACTTGCATGACGTACTGATAGGGCAATTAACTAGGAGACGTTTACAGACAGTCCCGTATCAACTATAGTCACTACCACACAACTCAAACAGGCTGTCGATCGTATTTAATTTACATAGTTTTACTATTGAATCATAACAACATAGGTTCGATTCCCGCTAGAACAACTACTGCCCGCTTCCAAAATATAATCTTTCAGGTAACGAAGCGCACCCAGGTTTATTTCCATGGGAACACGATCACAGTCAAAATTTAAAATTCCCCTCGAAGGAGTAACATTACTGGGGATTTGCTCACTGGTACTGATGTGTACAAGGGTTGCCACATTCTCTAGAGCATTCAGCCTTCCTTCAATAATAATCAAACGAGTTCTGTTGTCGTGTGTATTAGCTCCGCATATACGATTATTGGAGTCAAGCAGGTCGCCTAAAAAGACGGTGGAGCTGATCCGACAGTCACAAGCAGAAGAGTGAGTGACTGCTGAACACGACAGAATATCATAGCTAACTCATGGAAATAGTCATTGTCAGCAGTAAACGGCGCATGGCTACTCCACATTTCAACCTAGTTTCCTGGACGTGTAAATGTGGCTATCTGTGTGTAACCATCGCTCGGATTCATCCGTTACCATCCTTCTATTCGTCAGAGGCAGTCGAACAGTTCTACCATTTCGTCGTGGTACAGTCCTTCTGGAAGGACGTGCAATTCCTCTTATTGCTACACTGTTGTCCTGCGTCCATCACATCCCCGCTCATTGTGCGGTCTCTGCACAACAGCCAACTGTCTTTGCGTTTTCTTGGTATTAATCTCCCATATCCCGCATAACAATGATTACGTGTCTCCCAAAATCCGAAAACTGATGCAAACGTCCTCTAGGACGTTGTGTCGCGATCTCCACCTGAAAAGTTCCAATGACATTAGACATCTTGCCCAAGGACCATTCTGTTAGGAACGGTGTTTTTCTGTACTGAAAATACACTCGCACAAGTACGAAATTTCAGTCCACGTATCTTCTCACAGGCAAATGTCGTATCTCTTTGGATAAAACGTTAGTGATTTAATAAATAAATATTATTTTAAATTTAAAGTCCTTTGACGTTATTAGTATGACCGTGACTGTTGAAGTAAAGAGGTATGAGAACAGTTTGTGCCGGTCGGAGTGGTCGAGCGGTTCTAGGCGTTTTAGTCTGCAACCCTGGAACCGCGCGACCGCTAAGGTCGCAGGTTCGAATCCTGCCTCGGGCATGGATGTGTGTGATGTCCTTAGGTTCGTTAGGTTTAAGTGGTTCTAAGTTCTACGGGATTGATGACCTCAGATGTTAAGTCCCATAGTGCTCAGAGCCATTTGAACCATTTTTTTTTTTTTTTTTTGAACAGTTTGTTTTCTTCTTAACCTCGTTATGTCCGGCAGCTTTATCTGCGAACTTGGATATTTGAGGGGGTTAGTAGCGACAGTTAAATGAGAGAAAGCTTCCTTATTTTTCTTTTTAGGACTATGAATTGGCGAATGCCAACATGCACTGATATATGCTATTTTTATGCGCCAAATGCGTTAGAAGCCGCAGTAGTAATTAATCATATTATGTTTCCATAAAATGGCGGCTTAGCTTATTACAAGAAGTGCGAATCTGCTACGATTGATTATCCAGAACTTCTCTCTGATACATTATAGATGTTTGGGACTTGAAAAGGCCTCTGGAACAAGGTAGTTTCATTTGATTAAAGCGTCTGTGGTTGGGTTTCAGGCAGGATGCCCAGTTTCCTTTGATGCTGAGGTATTATCCCTAAACAGATGGAGGGCCTGTGCAGTGCTGTTTGAGTGGGCTGAGGCGTGGACAGGAATTTGGATTGGGATGCTAGGGTAGTCCGTGCAATTGTGCCAGGGTGGCGTAGTTGCTTATCTGACTGGTGAGCGGCATTGGTACAAATCTTCATGCGTATATACAAGTACGTCACAGGTAGCAGGGACTTGCGAAAAGTTCTCCGGAACCATATAGATTCAATTGATATTTTGATGTCGGCGCCTTCGCGGAGTGAAAGACAGTTGCTCGATGAGAGAGAGAGAGAGAGAGAAAGAGAGAGAGAGAGAGAGAGAGAGAGAGAGAGAAAGTGTACATTGCTGTCTTGCTAGGAATCGCAGATAGCAGGGTATTAAAATACATTGCAATAAAATTATTTTTCGTACCGTGCATTTTTTTAAAATAAAGCTGAGGACGGTACCGTATACAGGGGAATACTGGAATATGGGTTTGGTAGCCTTCGGCCGATGGAACAGTGTCCGGTTCTGTCGATGTGCGATTGCATTGCCGCGCTACTAGGGCGACGCTGGAGACAAAGGGACTGCGGCCAGCGCCCAGCGCGTGTGTGTGTGTGTGTGTGTGTGTATGTATGTGTGCAGAGAGAGAAAGCGCGACGACAATGGCAGTGCACGCCCCCGGCCTGCTGGCCTGCCGCCACGCCTCGGCCTGATGGAACGGCGTGCCCACGCCCTGCCTTTACGTAACCGCTGCACGCCGCGCCCGCGCCCCTACTTCGCGAGCGTCCGGCGTCGCTGGAATGCGTCTGCACTCAACCTTTTGTAGCCGCTCTCTCTCTCTCTCTCTCTCTCTCTCTCTCTCTCTCTCTCTCTTTTTCTCGGCCGCTAGATGATGAGTCGCGTGGCGTTGTTGTTGGCTGAGAGTCTCCGACGAGATGTTCAGCCGGAAAGGACTGCTACCTTCATCCATCCGCGCACAATGACTCCCTTTCGTCGCGCTGTATGGGAGGTCTGTCTTAGGTGTATCTGATGAGTTAGATGACTTTGTTGGGTGTGTGTTCAGTGAAGTGTAATGACTGTCTTTCGTGATGATCAGAGAAGGAACATGGGGAAACTCGGTCCTCGTCCATAGTCTACAGCTCTCGAATAGCACCAAAGGGTCAGCGTCAACAGTGCCACATGCCCTCACTGCAATATAAAGGGTGTCCCACAAAGGGGCATACACTGTTCGAATTTAAATAACTAAGGCGATAATAAAGATAACCTAACCCAGTTGTGACTGTATGGTGCTCTCGTAATTTGTGTCTCTAGACATTCGTTTTTCTTTTTATTTTCAGCAGCCATTTAAAAAACAAAACGGCTGGAAACTTGTCCTTAGATTTTAAAGTGTTACTGGAACTTTGAAAACGTAATCGGAGTGCAGAGACGATGGTAGGCGTTACCGTCACGTGCAACAATAACGAAATCACGCGACGAAGATGAGAGACAAGGAAATGTGCACTATCCGAAGAAGGAGTGGTCTGGCAGGAAGAAACCAGTAACGGGCAAAAGAGGAGTGGACGCAGTGGTACAAGCTTTTCACAAACTAAAACTTAACTCCTCCCGAACAGGCCATGAACGGTACCGATCGGCCGCCGCGTCATCCGCACCCCACAGTCGTCACTTGATGCGGATAAGGAGGGACATGTGGTCAGCATTGCACCGCTCTCGGCCGTATGTCAGTTTACGAGACCGGAGCCTCTACTTCTCAATCAAGTAGCTCCTCAGTTTGCCTCACAAGGGCTGAGTGCACCCCGCTTGCCAACAGCGCTCGGCAGACCGGATGGTCACCCATCCAGGTGCTAGCCCAGCCCGACAGCGCTTAACTTCGGTGATCTGACGGGAACCGGTGGTACCACTGCGGCAAGGCCGTTGGCACAAGCTTTTACGCCGTCCCTAAAGAAGTCCTTACGGCATGCTGCGCGAGGTGTAAGCAAATCAAGTGTTTGCCGCATTTTAAAGCAAGAAAAATGGAAAACCTACATTCTCAGGTACATTCACGCGATGAATGATTCGATCCGGATAGGCAATGATATTATTTGCTTCGTTGAGGCGATATGTAAATTGAATGAAGCCATCAGTGGCAATAACTGTGTATACTGAGCAAGAGATAATCCTCATGTTAACGTTTGAACGAGCTGTTAACCTATCTTGTTTATCAGCTTGGTTTGGTATGCCTGTCAAAGGACTTGTTGGACCATTCTTTCTTGAAGGAACAGTGGTAGGTGTAAAATACCTTACCATGTTACAGGAACGAATTGTACCAGCTGTTCACCAAGAGAAGGTGAAGATCTTTTTTCCAACAAGATGGTGCACCGCGTAGGTACCATCGTGACGTACGCAATAGCTGGATGAAACATCTGTTGGGAGATGGATTGGCCGACGACGAAGTGTTGCCTTCCCATCATATCTCCCGACCTGTCATCGTTAGACCCCTTTCTAAGGGGATATGGAAAACACTCCATCCACGCGACAAAGCCGCTTACGCTAGACGACATGAGAGAGGCGAATGAGACTGCCTATGAATCCATTCCCATGACAACCGTAACACGTGTGTCGCTCTGTTCCGCACGTTGTAGACGCTGTATTCCTGCGGATGGAGAACAACAGCAAAACGTCATCAGTAATGTCGTGACTACCTATGCGACTGGAAAATTAATTTTCGTTTGAGTATTAAAGTTAAAACAGTGTAAGTCCTTTGTTGGACCCCCTGTACATTTCAGAGTGGCTTGGAGTTTAATCCAAGGCACTGCCACCAAGCCCGGTATTCAAGAACATTACGCCGCCAGCTCTTTCCAATGTCTACATATAAGGGACGTCTACGGAACCACGATTGTACCGAGGCGTGTACGTTTTCTTCAGACGCAAATCGGCGGCCTCGAACGTCTCTTTCGTTAGGGCTCCAAAAATTGGGAATCTCATGGTGAGACATCGGGACTGTATGGAGGTTGTGTAAGGACTTCTGCGGGATAGTCGAAACACCAGACACGCTAGCTCCGGGACAGTCATGGTGATATTGTCCTTTGACTGCGAGACCTCACTGTTCATATACATTCTGGAACACGGGTCCACAGTTAACGCACAATAGTACGTGAATTCTTTGCAAAAAATGAAAGCGCGCCGTCCAGTCCGTGTTGTTGGATGGCTCTGAGCACTATGGGACTCAACTGCTGAGGTCATTAGTCCCCTAGAACTTAGAACTAGTTAAACCTAACTAACCTAAGGACATCACAAAACATCCATGCCCGAGGCAGGATTCGAACCTGCGACCGTAGTGGTCTTGCGGTTCCAGACTGCAGCGCCTTTAGCCGCACGGCCACTTTGGCCGGCGGTGTTGTTGGATATCCATGTTGATGGACTGTATTGCAGGATAATGCTTCCCATCCCCAACCCCCCACCCACATACTTCGAATGTTGTTTCGACTACGACCTAGCATCTAGAAGTTCCACAGGGAAGCCCATACACATCTTCCATACAATCCCGATGACTCCCCAAGCGTTTTACATATTTTTGGAGCCCTGAAGAAAGACAATCGTGGACGCCGATTTCCTCCATACGTATAGATGCGCACCTGGGTACATCATATTTCTGCAGACAACGGTAAACATACACTCCTGGAAATTGAAATAAGAACACCGTGAATTCATTGTCCCAGAAAGGGGAAACTTTATTGACACATTCCTGGGGTCAGATACATCACATGATCACACTGACAGAACCACAGGCACATAGACACAGGCAACAGAGCATGCACAATGTCGGCACTAGTACAGTGTATATCCACCTTTCGCAGCAATGCAGGCTGCTATTCTCCCATGGAGACGATCGTAGAGATGCTGGATGTAGTCCTGTGGAACGGCTTGCCATGCCATTTCCACCTGGCGCCTCAGTTGGACCAGCGTTCGTGCTGGACGTGCAGACCGCGTGAGACGACGCTTCATCCAGTCCCAAACATGCTCAATGGGGGACAGATCCGGAGATCTTGCTGGCCAGGGTAGTTGACTTACACCTTCTAGAGCACATTGGGTGGCACGGGATACATGCGGACGTGCATTGTCCTGTGGAACAGCAAGTTCCCTTGCCGGTCTAGGAATGGTAGAACGATGGGTTCGATGACGGTTTGGATGTACCGTGCACTATTCAGTGTCCCCTCGACGATCACCAGTGGTGTACGTCCAGTGTAGGAGATCGCTCCCCACACCATGATGCCGGGTGTTGGCCCTGTGTGCCTCGGTCGTATGCAGTCCTGATTGTGGCGCTCACCTGCACGGCGCCAAACACGCATACGACCATCATTGGCACCAAGGCAGAAGCGACTCTCATCGCTGAAGACGACACGTCTCCATTCGTCCCTCCATTCACGCCTGTCGCGACACCACTGGAGGCGGGCTGCACGATGTTGGGGCGTGAGCGGAAGACGGCCTAACGGTGTGCGGGACCGTAGCCCAGCTTCATGGAGACGGTTGCGAATGGTCCTCGCCGATACCCCAGGAGCAACAGTGTCCCTAATTTGCTGGGAAGTGGCGGTGCGGTCCCCTACGGCACTGCGTAGGATCCTACGGTCTTGGCGTGCATCCGTGCGTCGCTGCGGTCCGGTCCCAGGTCGACGGGCACGTGCACCTTCCGCCGACCACTGGCGACAACATCTATGTACTGTGGAGACCTCACGCCCCACGTGTTGAGCAATTCGGCGGTACGTCCACGCGGCCTCCCGCATGCCCACTATACGCCCTCGCTCAAAGTCCGTCAACTGCACATACGGTTCACGTCCACGCTGTCGCGGCATGCTACCAGTGTTAAAGACTGCGATGGAGCTGCGTATGCCACGGCAAACTGGCTGACACTGACGGCGGCGGTGCACAAATGCTGCGCAGCTAGCGCCATTCGACGGCCAACACCGCGGTTCCTGGTGTGTCCGCTGTGCCGTGCGTGTGATCGTTGCTTGTACAGCCCTCTCGCAGTGTCCGGAGCAAGTATGGTGGGTCTGACACACCGGTGTCAATGTGTTCTTTTTTCCATTTCCAGGAGTGTATTTCCTTGAAGGCATTGACTGTATAGTCTCACAGTGAGGTAAGTGTGTCAACAGTTCGGAAATAATAAACAGTTTACTTACTTTTCGCCATCAGCCTCGTTTTCATTAACTGCCCGCAAGCCACCGTATGGTGCATGGCGGGGAATACCTTGTACCACTACTAGTCATTTCCTTTCGTGTTCCACTCGCAAATAGGAGGGGGGAAGCGACTTAAGTGCTTAAGTACGAACTCTAATTTCTCGTATCTTATCTTCGTGATCCTTACGCGAAATGTACGTTGGCAGCAGCACAATCTTTCAGCAGTCTACCGGTTCTCTAAATTTTCTTAATAGTGTTTCGCAAAAAAGACTTCGTCATTCCGCCAGGGATCCCCCAGTATTTCCGTAATAGTCACTTGTTGATCGTACCTACCGATGGCAAATATAGTACACGCATTTAAACTGCTTCGATGTCTTCCTTTAACCCGACCCGGTTGTGATCATAAACACTCCAGCAGTTTTCAAAAACTGGATACGCTAGTGTTCTATACGTGGTCTATCTAAAATTATCCCAGTAAACCGAAGTCGACCATTCGCCATCCCTACTACCTTCCTTACGCGCTCGTTCCTTTTCATATCGCCTTGCAACATTACGTCATGTGGGACAGATAGCGGTGGTGAAAATTTATACACTGCCAAGATTCGAACCGACTACCTCCGAGAGGGGTGCTGCCGGTCAGGCTTACGTTTAGCGACCTCAGCTTGAGAAGCCGGTTTTAGAAAGCAAAAATAGTGCTCCTGCTGCTATAGAAGAATGCCGTCGACACTTTGAGACGCCGAATTCCTGATCTAGAGTGTAAAGACTAACGACTGACGCAGCTTATTCGGTGTCTGATGCAGAGCAGACGATTTTTTGTCGCTCGAAAAGACGAAAAACGATGTTGAATGTAGAGGAATGGCCTTCCCTAGGGAAGTGCGCTGGCTCCCATGTGCTCTATTTCGGAAGCCATTTTGAATAGGGCCTTCCATCCACATACAGTTTTTTTTGTGTCAAATGATCGTTCCTGTCACACAACACAAGACAAAACGTATCTGGAAATCTTACAAGATTGGATTAATACGATAGAAGAGATCAAACAAAGAGCGGCACGTTTCGTCACGGAAACATTTAGTAATCGTTATGCAAATGCTCAACAAATTCCAGAGAACGGACGCTAAAAGAATGGCCTTGTATATCACGGAGAGATTTTATGTGAATTGTACGACTTCCAACGTTTTGCGAATTGTCTGACGTGTTTCCCAAAATTTTACGGTGACGTTTTTATTCTAATACCGGTGAGGTTGGCTCATTCGTGGGTGTTTTTTGTAAATGTTCGGCAAGGCACACATTCCTGTGAATGGCTTTTAATTTTCCTCTTTCATACTTACATTTTCCTAAGTTTTGAAACATCCAAACAATTACGACGCTGTCTGCCATGATGTAAGCTAGTGTGATTGTGCGTGCGGTTGATCATGGGTGAGATTTGTTTTTTGTTTGGGGGGGGGGGGCGGGAGGTGAATGCGAGTTCATCTCTGGTTGCTTTTTATCTTTTTTTATCGCATTTTGTCAGTTTTAACGAAATCTGTTTTACTGAGTACGGTCGTACTGTGATTCTTTCGCTAAATCGATGCACGTGCCTCAAAATGAGACGTATCGGAATAAATGGCCACAGAATAGAAAATAGACAGAAATCACTTAACAGAGGGAAGGCCACTGTATATGACGTGATACTAATTCAGTACTAGCCAGAGTATGCGAAAGAAATTCCCCCTCTTCTAGAAGCAGTGTACCGTAGGTCGCTGGAGGAGTGAAGCGTATCGAGCGATTGTCTTTGCCATTCTCTAGAAGGGTCCTCGAACGGACGCACAAAACTATTGACTACTATCTCTGACGTCGGTATGTTGTAGAATTTTGGAACATGTTTTATGCTCACGTATTATGACGTTTCTGGTGACATGGATTTCGCAAACAATGGTTTCGTCCACGAGACACAGAAAGATATTGGTTACTAGCGTTCACGTTTATGCAGTGTTGCATGATTTTCGGAAGACGTTCGGCACAGTTCCGCACTGCCGCCTAATTTACAAAACACGAGCGTACGTGGTTGGATTGAAGAGGTCCTCGGCTGGTCCCGGCGGAGGTTCGAGTCCTCCCTTGGGCATGGGTGTGCGTGTTTGTTCAGGTTAATTTAGGTTAAGTAGTGTGTAAGCTTAGGGACTGATGACCTTAGCAGTTAAGTCCCATAACATTTCACACACATTTGAACATTTTTTTTGAAGAGGTACTAACAAACAGAACACTTCATGCCGTTCTACCGGAAAGAAACCTTCACACGCAAAAGTGATTTGTATCCCCAGGGGAGTGATTTAGGAACATTTCTTTTCACGGTATATATAAGTAAATTAGAGGATAACGTCGGAAATTCTATGAGGCCTTTCGCGGATGCTGCTATTGTATACACGGAAGTCGCAACGCTGGAAAATCGTAACTAAATGGAGGAAGACCTACAGCGGATCGACGCGTATTGCAGGGTCTGGCAGTCGAGCCTCAACGTTAACAACGGTAACGTTAGTATATAAATAGGCCGCAATACCCGCTACTGTATGATTACTCACTTGTAGAACACTAACTAGAAAGCAGTCACATCGATTAAATATTTAGGAGTATGCGTACGGGACGGCTTAAAGCGGAAATGCTACAAGAAGTTAATCTTCGTAAGGCAAATGCCAGATTGATACTCATTGGAAGAATCCTGCAGAAGTGAGTTCCACCTACAAAGGAGGTCGCTTACAGGACGCTCGCTGGAGTAATGTTTTAATATCATTAGTTAGTTCGAGGTCAGTAATCGACATTATTGTGGGAAGAAATAATGTAGATACAAAGAATAAAACGCGGGCTGCGGCGTGAAGAGACGTGGCCAACTCAAATAGCGGACGCAACAAGAGAGGCGTTTTGTATCACGGCGCGCTTTACTGTTAATAATCCTAGAGCGTACGTTCTTGAGAAGTCACTGTACACATTGCTTCTTCCAAGATCATGAAGGTAACGTTAGCGAGATTCGAGCTCTAGCAAGGGCTTACCAGCAGTCGTTTTCCCCGTGAACTGTTCGCTACTTCAACAGCAAAGGAGAAATGTATGACGGAGACGCACAAGAGGAGCCTTTGCCCACACCATAAGGTAGATTCCGGATTATACATATAGAGACAGGACCGTATTTCCTTTAGAAGGCACCGCTGTGATTTTGAATCGTACACTTTTCGAAAGGGTGGGAGGAGCAACTGTGCTTCAAAAGAAATTGTAAGAACTTCCTAAATTTTATTATGATTGGTTGTTTATGTACTATTGTTTTTATATCTTTAGTGTACGAGGGTTGAAACTTTAATAGTGCCAACTATTTATTTACAGCTCGTACAAAATAGATCCGTGTTTCAAAGTTTTACTGACCTTCAAAGTAGTCACCAGCATTGTGTATAACCCGTTGAAAGCGATGTGGAAGTCGTAGGATAATCTTAGCAGTGCCAGTTGTGTTGACAGTTCGAGCGGCGCGGTCTCTATTTCCCGACGAATTTGTAGCAGTTTTGAAGCGAATGCCGTGAAATGTTTCCTTCAGTTTATAAATCGAGTTGAACTCACGAGGGCGTTAGTCAGGGGAGTGCAATATGTGGTATAGATCTTAGCAGTCCCAGTCAAACAAATTAATAACTGCTTGCACTGTACGTGCTAGAGCATTGTCCTGCAAAATGATGGTCAGGTCCTGCAGAAAGTCACATCAAATCAGCTGACGGTAGGTTGTGTTCCAAAAATGAACAGCATAGAGACAGAAGTGATGACACTTTCTGCAGGACTTGAGCGTCATTTTGCTGGACAGTGCTCAAGCACGTACAGTGCAAGCTATTACTGATTTGAAACTTCCTACCGGATTAAACCTGTGTGCCGGGCCGAGTCTCGAACTCGGGACCTTTGCCTTTTGCGGGCAGGTGCTCTACCAACTGAGCTACCCAAGCACGACTCACGCCCCGACGGGGGCAGAAGTAAGGCTGTGAGGACGGGGCGTGAGTCGTGCTTGGGTAGCTCAGTTAGTAGAGCACCTGCCTGCGGAAGGCGAAGGTCCCGAGTTCGAGTCTCGGTCGCACACTCCGCTGCAGAGTGAAAGTCTCATTCTGTTGCTGATTTGTTTGACTGATGGGGCTGCTAAGTGCTATACCACCTACTGCCCTCCCCTGAGTTTAGCCCTCGTAAGTTCAACTCGATTTCTAAACTGAAGGAAACACTTCACGGCATTCGCTTCAGAACTGTTACAAATTCGTCGGGGAATAGACCGCGCCGCTCGAACTGTCAACACAGCTGGCGCTGCTAAGAATATCCTATGTCTTCCACATCGCTGGCAACGGTTTATGCACTGGTGACTACTTTGAAGGTCAGTAAAACTTTGAAACACGCATCTATTTTGTACCAGCTGTAAATAAATAGTTGCCACTATTACAGTTCCAACCCTCGTGTAATAAAGGTCACACCTGGCTGACTTGAACCGGCAGTTATGTTATTATATCTCCATAGTCGCCCCACGGGCTACTGGGGTGTTGGTGAAATACCGGTTCCTGCTGCCGAAGTTCTCCGGGCAGCTGACAAGTGATACGCGCTTAAGGTGGCGGTAAACGACGGTTTCACCGGCGACCGGTTCCCCGGTAGTGTGGAGAAAGTGAAGCGCCAGCGCCTGCGCCAGCCTGAAGCGCGATCGCGGGCAGAAGCCGCCGCGCCGGCGTGTCGCGTGTCGCCGCACGGCCCCTGCATGGCGGCGGCCGGCCGCCGACTGGTTCCAGGGCCACTGGAATGCGAGCCACTACCTGTTTTTCTGGTCGCTTCGGCAGCCCGAGCCGCGTCGCGAGACCCCGTCTGTCCACTAGTCCGCTCGTGCGACTGCTCCGTACTAATCCTTAAGTCGTCGTCACACAGACCGTGCATTCCAACGTCAGCGTTGAGCATGCAGTTTCTGACGTCATAACATGATTCGGAGTGTTTCCGAACTTGCACTGCAATATCAGGCTTGTCAGATATTCTGAACACGCTTTTGAACGTAGACCGTATAGATGGAGGAACACCACATACTGATAAAATACGTTTATTTGGCTCCCCAGCGGAGGGTGCTGGAAATGCACGCCTGCAATCGGCTCGTATCACATTGGCTGCTGAGACAAGCGCAGTCTCCTTTTCCCAGAGCAGCAAGCTTATCGCGTTTAAAAGCGACGAACGTGTAAGGATTAAGGCATCTTAGAAGCGACACGGAAGTTTATGGTGAGTCGCAAGAAGGAACAGTTACAGCCTCTCCGCTCATTTTTGTAAATGATATGGACAATCACAACGCATACGGATCGACACTATATTCATAACCTCTGCTTAATGTTACGTGCGCAATACTCTTTTGTAGCCGGCCGCAGTGACCGAGCGGTTCTAGGCGCTTCAGTCTTTAACCGCGCGACCGTTACGCTCGCAGGTTCGAATACTGCCTCGGGCATCAATCTGTGTGATGTCCTTAGGTTAGTTAGGTTTAAGTAGCTGTAAGTTCTAGGGGACCGATGACCTCAGATGGTAAGTCCCAAATTCTTAGAGCCATTTGAACCATCTGAACTCTTTTGTAGCTACGGTCGGTTGGCAAAGGGCCTAACATTACGGAGCAGCCGACTTCTACCTACCACCGAGGTGCCATGTAAAAGTGTGCGATCAGCAGCTCGCTTGAAGACCATCTCTCTTTTAGTAGAGAGTTGGGAAACGACATATTCAGTTTCAATTAGACCCCACGTTTGGTGGTTTTTGTATTATAACGTAAATCCTGTGATTGTATTCCCTTTCCAAACCTCCAGCACATTCTGGATCTCTCGAATACGCGCCATTATTGTTAGGATTCGTTGTAATAAAAGACCGGAAATGTCATGATGGTTAAAAAATTTTCGTATTACGAGTCGAATGTTATGAACGTGCCCCTTTTCAAGCAGGCACATTGAAGATTCATGAAAAATGCTTTGTTATTGGTTCGATATGCTATTTCTAAATGCCACTTAGTAACATACGGACGATTAAAGCCTTCAGGCGATCGTAACATACAAGACGTGGAGATCTGTTCAGAAAGTCTTCTCGATGGGGACAAGAGCCATTGTAGAAGCCATAAAAATGGACTGGCTCAGGGAATGCGTTCTGCCCCCCTTCCCCCTCCTTTTAACCTATATACTAACGACCAGACAGCACCTAATCATACTAAGCATTTCTTACAGGCAGATGACTGACAATCACAGCTCAGGGCAGGACTTTTGAGGACGTAGAGCAGAAGCTGCAGAAAGCAGTTGGAGAGTCGTTGGAATATTATAAAAATAATTCCCTTAAACCGAATGCTTCGAAGACTGAAGTAAGTGCTTTCCACCTTCGATCTCGACAAGCAAAGCGAAAGCTCTGTGTTTCCCGGAATAATACCATACTGGAACACCTATCTTTCCGGTGTGAAGTAGGATAGATCTCTGGTTTATAGTCACCACTGTAAAATGATCCGTCAGAAAATAGCCTCCAGAAATATTATTTTGTGGAAACTCATAAATAGCAAATGAGGAGCAAAACCTACTTTCTTGAGAACCACCACGTAAGCACTATCTGTCTCTCTGGCCGGTTTGGACCATATCAACACAGGTGAAAAAAAGTCGACAAAAGCTGTAATGCAACATGTTGACAGCATGGTTATGATCCTCCCCCAAACAAAACTTCTCGTACAGAACTCGAGTCTTGCGAGTCCAAGCTCGAGAAGAACATCTCAAGAATTCACATAGAGGCTCAGGGAAACCATCGATGATCGACATCCTCTCTTTGGCCCTTTGTGCGAGCCTGGACCACCATCTTGCTATCCACCAGAACAGCTAGTACCTGGCGGCTCCAAAACAAAGTATAAAATGTGGAGGACCCTGAACCGCATAAGGACAGGCGTGGTCCCAGTGAAAATAAACATGATCAGGTGGAGTTTGGATAACGTGGGTGAGGTTAAGTGCGACTGTGCTGCTGTGCAAGACATGGAACGCATCCTGGCCTGTCCACAGTCTCATTACAGACGGAAGCAACCTCGAAGATCTGTGACTGAACATCTAAGAACAATGCTCAAGTAATAAAGACGCTAGAGTTTCACTAAAAAGTGAGAATGATGAAATAATTTTTATCTCACCTGTAAGACTAATTTGAACTTGTTTCACACAATGTGTAATCCTTACTTACTAGACATGGAACTTCCCTTTTTGATTTATAACATGGTGATGGATATTGAAGTTTCTGTTTACATACACTTCTAACAGAACAACATGAAAGGCAAGCTTTTCAGTTCAATAAAGTTCACCAATAGCCGTACACTAAAAGATATTTTATTTTATTTCTAACGCAACCAGTTTCGACATTTCATTTTGCCATCTTCAGGCCCCTGCATAATGAAAGAAGATACATGTATTAATATAAGGGTGTACAAATAAATTTTACAAGCGACAGATAATCATAATACTGCTTAAAATTAAAAGTTATGCTTCCTTATAATGCCAGTTGCTTTCTAGACCCACATTGACATATTCCCCAATTCACTTGTGAGAATTCGGTGTGTCTTGACTACACCTGATGGGTATGATTAGTACCCGGTTAGTTTATCAGCGTGTCAGTGTTGTCCTTACTTCTCCATACAGTTTAGGATTGGATTGGATTGTTTGGGGGGAAGAGACCAGACAGCGAGGTCATCGGTCTCATCGGATTAAGGAAGGACGGGGAAGGAAGTCGGCCGTGCCCTTGCAAAGGGACCATCCAGGCATATGCCTGTAGTGATTTAGGGAAATCACGGATAACCTAAATCAGAATGGCCGGACGCGGGATTGAACCGTCGTCCTCCCGAATGCGAGTCCAGTGTGCTAACCACTGCGCCACCTCGCTCGGTTACAGTTTAGGGAGTATGTTATGATGTTCTTACTAGAGATGAGTTTTCGTATTCATGGAGATACATGATGGTACTCGCTTTATGGGCTTCAACTTCGACAATACCTATATTGGTCTTCGCACACTCCTTTGCCTTTAATTGTTTTTCGTACGCACGTTCCCTGTCGCGACACAACTTGTTATGTCTTAGTATTTAAATGGTTTGGTATCTATAGGTAGGTCGTGTTAGGTATTGCCTTATTCTCCCAGTGAAACTGTGTCAAGTTGTCGGCTGTGAACTTAGGCGGTTCGCTTTGCTTAAGTAGAACTTGACTTTCTTGTTGATTTGTTTCACTGTGGTAATGCCGACCTGTTAAGTAATGAAAGGAAACCAATCGTACCTTTTATTCCGATTTACTGTACAACCTAGGCCACAACATAGTTGTGAATATTCTGTGTTCGCTACGCATGCTATTTTCTCTTAATACGTCGACTGTCGTTGGGTTTTACATCAAGTTATTTTTGACGCTGTGACAACTACTTACCTTACCATATTATTGTAATTCATAGCTTACTGTGATATTTTACTGTAAATGAAGATTAGTACTCATATACACTAAGCAGTACCTTATGTACAATAATTTTGTAGCATTTTATTGTTTAAAAATGACAAGCTTGGTTTCTACGGAGCTCTTGACTGTACGCTGTCTAGTGCTGATCTTCCTAATGTATTTAGATATTCCCTAGTAAATCTGTGATGTTAAATAGTTTGATGACAACAAATATGTACAGATGTTTTAGTCTGTTGTGCTGAATATACATAGAGGTTTGGTTTAATGCTACTAAGAAATATAAACACACATGTTTTATTCTATTGTGCTGGATGTACACACTGATTTAATTTAACGCCAATACTTTCATCATTTTTAAGTTTAAGCGACATTATGATTACCAGACACTTGTAAACTTGATTTGTAAACCCTTATATTACTACATGTATACTTTCTTATTATGCAGCGGCCTGAAGATGGCAGAATGAATTGCCGAAATTGGTTGCTTTCGAAATAAAATTAAATATGCTTAAGTTTACGGCTGTTGGTAAAGTTTATTGAGTTGAAAAGTACGTACCAGCCCATGTCCCCTGGCCATAATGAACCGATAGGGATTGAAAGAGAAACGGAGTGAATTTCGAGCGAGATACAGCCGATAAATACGCTGGAGAGTGCTGCAGTTGCAAATCTCCAAGGTACATGGGCAAATCACGTTGACCAGCACGTCCAGTGTGACGCGGTCGCTGTGTTTCGTGTTGGTTTTAGCATGCGCATCCACGTTGACGTCGGCTGTCTTGTCCCGTGTGAGGACGGCTTAAAGGTGCTGCAAGTAATTTACGCTTGTCCATTCCAAGAAGTCGTGTGTTCTGAGCAGTTCGCGCGCGTACCGCCTGTAGGTGCGAACTGCCGCTGGAGCGCGCTGCGGTCGCGTGTAGGGCGTTGAGGCACAGGTACCGTACGCACAAGCCCGAGCGTTCTACAGCACGGTGGAGATAGTCAGCGCATCACTTGTTCAATTCCACGGCTAGTGTAGCGACGGCTTCACAGACCTACTGCCGCCGTCAAGAGTTTGTTCTCTCGTGATGGATACGTCAGAATTCTGCTGTTACAGTAATGGCGGCAGCAACCCACTAATTCACAGCGTCATTCATTCTCTACACCCACTACTGGATAGATGTGTCCGCAAGACGTTTCCATGCGTTAAGTTGGCTTCATAGGAGACGTGGCATGGAACATGCAACGCTCTGACCTAGTCTGCTCTCCGTCATGTTACTGAACTCTCAGAAGCGATCCGGCGTCTTCACAGGGTACGTGTACCGCGTCGTGATCGTATGCGACCGCAGCGCCCTCCACCGGCAATTGGTAGCTAAAACGACATCCGCCAACCGCATACGGATTCTCGTAACGTAAACTACATTGTGACTGTAGTAAAATTGTCAGAATTCGCGTTTGATGTCCGCTGTTGAGCCTACTTGACAAGGTCACCAAACAGTACAGCTGTATTCAACAATAATCAGCCTAATACTTTGTGTGCGGTTTTCTTAAAAAAGTGCACTGCACTTTACTCCAATCCCGCCAACAAATATGAGTCATCCACCTGCCTGCCTTGCTAATGATACTGAGTTGCCTCGTAGTTTTCCACTTCGAAAGATGTGAAGATTTCTAGAAGTGTATTGCCGGTATTGTAATCTCATAGTATAGCCTTTTATGCGCGATATATTTAATTTGTCGGTATTTAAAGAGTGCGGCTACAAAGTACAAAAAGGGAAACAATAATGCTCGTGTCACCTGCATTCGCTTTGTCAAACTGCAGCGTTACTTTTTGTTTAAAACAGCATCGTCTACGGTCTTACCACGTTTCTTTGGGACACTCCGCTTGATAACTTGAGTTGTTGTTAAACTTATACTGTGCCGTGCATCTCAAATTATTGAAAGCAGGTTCCAAATGCGGAACGAACCAACTGGTTTTGGATTTCGATAACTGTACATTTTAAATATATTTATTGCTGTCTTTAACCTACTATCTATGTGCCTTATTAGGCGTGGTCCTTTTGGAGATGGGATGCCGTTGCCGTTGGATTTTTGAACTGACTTAGGCAGGCTGTAGTAGACGGGCCTACAGTTGAACGTGAATTCTGAACTGCGGTGCAACTCTGCATGTTTCGCAGTAACAAAAAAAGTGATAAGTGACCGTGACCCAACGCTAGACCCTTGGATCCGTAGTCCAGAATTTACACACAGGGCCACCAAGCCACTTGGCACTGATTATAACAATAAAGCATTTATGATGCAGTCAAGTAGTAGTAAAATAAGGTGTTTGTGGTAACATCAGTATTGGCTGAAAAAAAAAAGAAAACGAAAATTTAAAAACGCAATGAATATTAGAGAGATAAAATCCAACAGTAAAAGGAATGAATATTAGAGAGATAAAATCTAACAGTAGAAGGCTTTTTAAACAATGTTTTAAATAAGTGAGTTGAGGGCAGAGAGGATAGTTGTTAGTGTGGGTACCACTACCTTGTAACGCTGTGTGCGCATTTATGCATGTGCTCTGGAATGGTGCCAGGGCACGTTACAGTTATACTTTTTCTGTAACCATCACAATTTTCAGAGTTACAAAAGAGTCTCTGAACGGTATCTCTAGTGTTTAAGGCACAGAGTCACTCTTGACTTGAACGCACGCCGCTCCAGCGCATAGCGCCTACTTGAAGCCGCTAAGATGTGTCTGGATTTTCTGACGATGTGTGGCTAATGTGGCGTTCTGGTATTGGACGGCAATAGCCAATTCTCTAACCCTACTTTCCCATCCGCATGGTCCGGAAGACTTGATGCAGTCTCTGGCACGTTGTCGTTCACACTGCTGTAGTGTGTTGTTCTGAATGGGTGGTAGGAGGGGGGGGGGGTTGATTTTTCAGGGTCGTATCGTGACGCATTTGTGTTTTTAATTTGGGGGGGGGGGGTAGTAAGACGTTAGTGAGGCTAGTACCGTTCACCATTTGTGGCATTATGAAACTTCATAAACCAGATATATAGTTCAGCTTCGGTATCGCTGGTTACAGCAGTTGTAGAATGCAGGTGTAGCCTATCTATAGTGCGTTGAACACAGTTCTATCAACACAAGCTAAATAATGTTCTCTGAACTGAAGTCGGAAGGAAACTAATCTCTTGTCTTGATGTAACGTCCACATTATTATTTCAGTGGTACAGGGTGACACACGAGTACTAAACTGTTCACTGTCGCCCACCAATCGTCATCTATTGTTTCGAAGTAGTTGTTTGCACTGGCTTATTTGTTATTTCTTTACTGCCTAATTATTACATGTTTATCTATTCTGCTCGTAGCAGTCAACAAATCATGCGTAATTAGCGAGCAGTCTGTACTCGGGGGCCGGTTTTTCGTGCGCCACTTTATATTGTTTCATTGCGATCAGCCACATAATGCTACACTTGGCTAAAAGAGAGGTTTTTTTGCAGAATCGCGAAAATTACTTGAAGTGTGTGAGAATTCTGTAATGAACGAAAACTCTGTACTCCAGGGACGAGGCAAATGCTCCCTGTTGGCGCCTTCAATCTCCAGTGACTTATGCTGCTAACTTTCAATTTTTCATAAGAAACATATACCATTCACAAATGAACGGTGAAGGAGTAAAAATGAACGGTTCCCAAAAAAGAGCGGTCAACTAGGTCCCAAGGATGAATGACTTTTATCATCTCAACCAATAATCCATGACAAGCCGAAAAACTACTTGCATAAGAACCAAGGGTGGACCAATTCGTTGTTGACTTGCTCAGTTTTTCTGAAATTGTAGTTATTTGTTTCTCTGTGCACGTTCATTACGTCTATCGATTTGCGTCCCATTCTGATAATTATTTCGCGCTGCATCGTTATTATTATTATCCCTATCATTTTTGTTTTAGAGTGTATATAACGTTACGCAATATTAACGAAAGTAGTTGAATATAGATGCCACTCTAAGAAAGCAGCGTCTAGTCCGCCCCTTCAAATGTAATGTGTCAGTGTTGGACTTTCACGACCATATTCTGCCGAAGGCCTTTGACTTTCCGATTGAGCTATACCTGGTGTATGGCCCATGGCCAGCGAGGAAATGAATTATAAACTGAAGTGATATAAGGTGTTTTACTTGGGACAAAGGAATACATCCTTGCCCGACTACCTGATTCAGTCCATTGTTCGTACTACATTGTGCCATTCTTTTCTTTGATTTCGTTTACAGATGTTCTCCCATAGTCGTTTGTACTGCGTAGATTCTGTTTCTTTAACCAACAAGTTCCTTGATAGTAAATCGAGAGGACAGAGTGTCATTGTTACCAGTAGGATAGCTGTGCAACAGCCGAGAGGGAGCATTATTTTGTTAGTGTCTTATAAAGTCAAGGCAGCGGTCTAATCGCTTTGTCATCAACAGGTCACTGAACCGGGAGGAAGAAGACGACTGTGTGCTCTCGGTCGTCGTGTTTGACGGTGTCATTAACGATTCGTAGTTGGTGGAACAAAAGTAGGCATTCAGATGGTTGCAGCTGTGTGGGACCGACGTTGCGGAACAACTCGGAGAGATAATGTTACATTGCACTGACAGACAGTATAAAGTCCTCAAAAGGGAAACTACGACATGCAGATGCGATCGTAAAGTTTGTATGTTCTCGGTGCCAAGTGCATTATCGCCTTTATTGCGTGCCCCTTTGTGGCTGCACCTGTTTGAGATGCAGCTGGGAGCGGCGACACGAGCAACTTGACAGTGCCGCCGTACACGCCGTTTTCGTTTTGCTGTAATCTCGCGAAAGAATGGGCAAGGCCGCGCACCTTTGTGCGCCGCCGGTGCACGTCGCCCTGTTTTTCAGCAGCCGTGCATTCTCCGCGAAGGTCAGCCCGTGAATATTATGCGGGCGCTCCTTTTTATTGCCTGGAACCGCGAAGCTCCGCGGGGACGATAAGGTGAGATTGGCTATCGCGCCATGTCCCGCGATTGCCGCCGTGGCGACCTTCGTTTTTGCTGGCGAGCGCCCCCATTCAGTCCGGCCGCGACGACAATGGGCGGTGTACGTGCTGGCCAGCAAGAGTAAATAAGAGGCTGCTCGCTGTGTCCGTCAGATACTGGAGTAGCAGCGCCCAGCCCATGTTCTCATACAAGGGGTACGGTTTTAATTACCATCCTGAATAAAATAAAGCTAACACCTTGAAACTTGGTAATGGTGTTAGTCCTCCTCTACATATTCACCCTTCAGTGCGATACGTATAGGGTGTTAGGGTATAAGTGCAGATATTGTAATCATTGGTACTTTAATACACTGCCAGAAAATCGAACACCTGGAAAAAGATGTCGATTTTCAGCCGATGACGGCATATGTGACTTGGGTGATAGTGAATATACTGATGATGCTTTCAACGTCGTCTGTCAACCAGATGGCATAGTGGCGTAGCTGTCAGAGCGCCATCTATGTCTACACTTCAAAAGGGAATGCTCATAGCCAGAAGGCTCAGTGTAGTGCAAGCAGACGCACTCGTGCTTCCTGTGGCCTTTCCGAGTGATGCGATTGTCCTTTAGTCACACCAGTTGACGTGCTGCGTCACTTGTGCAACGACACCAGTATCAGCGGTAACGTGAACATTCTGCATGTCCACGCAGCACAGACGCCTACCAGGATCGCCGTGTGGTGAGGTTTTGAGAACCGAGATGAATCAACACGGACTGTTGTGGAATGGTGCGCCATGGTCTTCAACGATGAAAACAGATTCTGCCTGCACACAAATAATAGTCGTTTGTACGTAGGATGTAGACTTCGTGAGCACTGTCTCGTAGAGTGCATTCGTCCAAGACATAATGGCCCGACCCCAGGCCTTATAATCTGTGGTGCGATAAGCTACAACTCTTTCACCTTTGGTGTTTCAGGAGGGGACACTAACCAGTGTTCGGTATGTGCAGAATGTTCTTAGACCTGTTCTTTTGCCGTTTCTGCAAAAGAAGAACGATGTGTTGTTCCAACAAGATAATGCTCGCCCACACACAAACCCTGAAGCTCAACGTGCTCCGGAAGATGTGCAGGAACTTCTCTAGCTATCAGGAACTCTGGACTTGTCTGCAGATGAATCAACACAAACTGTTGCGAACTGATTATTACCAGTGGGACTACGGGCACGCACACCTCCAGCCTGTCTTCCACTCACGCCACAGCATCGACGTGCACAGCTCGACTGCTGCCGTCCGAGTATCACTCGGAAGATGGGATGGTGCGCCACGGTAGGGAAACTGACGCGAAGATCGATCGTAATTATGTAATTAATCGTGAAGACTGGGCCTAATTACACAACTATGTGCAGAGCTCTACACAAGGACGGCATAAAATCAAAATACAGCTCAAAAACTGACAATACCATACAACTGGTGTTATCCTGTTGGGAAAAAAATTCGCAACACCACTCGAAACTAGCGACACACACACACACACACACACACACACACACTCAAACGTTACCATTTACCTACAAGCTGGTGGGAGAAAGGCAGGGGTGTAAGGAACTAACTTTATTCTTTTTGGTGGGAACTATGTTCAACTGATGAGATGCTGGTGTTGGACAGAGAGGAGTTTAAAAAGTGTATTACCTGTAAGCATACAGTATCTATCGTTGTTTGACGTCAGAGTTCACAAATGTCTGCTCAAAAACCACCGACAGTCCAGGTAACCGAAACCAGTATGCACTACTACAACTGATGGAAAAAATGCAGCACAGACACAATAACACTTCGAAATTGTGATAAAAAAACCAGCACTCGTAATGAACAGGTCATAATGGAGAACATGGACAGGGGAAAATCGTCGTCCTAAGAGACTGTAAAGGGGGCGTTAGTTGAACGTGCGTTCTCGTTGATGTAGAATCACAAACTGCCGAAAGTCGGGGCCTTCTCCCCTCCCTGACCCCTTCGATCCTCCTTCAAATGGCCAGCTGCACCCCCGCTGCAACCCCTCTGCGGCCACTGGCCGCACTCGGCCTTCCATGTTCACTTGTGATACGCAGCATGCCTTGAGGCAGCACCCCTTAAGACAAAAGGGAAATTTACCAGCACAACCCCACCCCTCCGGAGAACGCTTCAGATGGCTTTTTCAAAAGTTGGCTGCTTGCGAAACAGGAAGCCCCTTCCGCCTAAAGCGACCGCAGCTTCACATCGCAGTGCCTTCGGTGCAATGCGCGACGCCGGCATCCCTTGAAAATAGTGATAAATGAATACTATCCTGACTGGGGGTTGTTTGTCTGAAGGAAGAGCCGTGGTCTCTTACGAAACTCGCCCACATGCTGGTCTGGGCACTGGACTATCTAACATCAATACGAATCCTATAATAAAGCAGCTATTCTAAAAGGAAAACACGATCGCGACGATAATAAATGTCCTCTTAGTCCATTTTCTTTTAGTTTTATAAGCATAATCGGTATAGTTTTTACGTTCGACTGCAGGGTACAATTCCCATCTCGTTATTGTGTGATGTCCAACGACGTGCACCTCCACCGATCTCAAATGATCAGCAAAGATATCATTACCATGAGTAAAATCGGGAAAAAAGTCGACTATTTTGCTGTCGATCACAGCGGAATGTTTTCGTTATCTCGAAACAGTCAGCGAATTAAAGAAAAAGCGAGAATATAAACTCCAAAGAAAAAAAGTCTATATTAAGCAATTTCTTCCAGCTGTTGGAACAATACACGACCTGAGAGCGTCTCTTGCATTCAGTGTCTGTAAATAAACTGTCATGCACGTGTGTATTAAAAACATTTCAGACAATCTTTCACGCCATTGCCTCAGATATCGAAAAAACACACATTCATTTTACATTAGACGACAACAATCTATAATTCAAGAGAACATAGATATTTTGTACACTATGACAGGTCTCCTTTTACCATTACAATGCTGTATCATACTAGCAAAAGGGTTCAAATGGCTCTGAGCACTATGAGACTTAACATCTGAGGTCATCAGCCCCCTAGAACTTAGAACTACTTAAACCTAACTAACCTAAGGACATCACACACATCCATGCCCGAGGCAGGATTCGAACCTGCGACCGTAGCGGTCGCGCGTTTCCAGACTGAAGCGCCTAGAACCGCTCGGCTACACCGGCCGGCTATCATACTAGCATTTACGAAACAAATCGTGAGAGCCTGTGTCGCCCATTGTAGGTGGGAGATTGAAATTTCGTTAAAAGATACCACTGCATGAAAAAAAATGCCCTTCAAAAATCATTCCATAGTGCCCTAGCCATCTCCTTCGCTCACCAGGTGGCACGTCATTGATATAAATTTGATTGGCTAAGTAATTAAATTCATCATGAGAGTTAGTTTGCATGGAGAGAATTTTTTTTGAGTCGTCAGATTACACTCACCAGGTAGGTCGTGTGGGAATCCGTGAAGGCAAGACGATGTTCTTTTGAAGGAACACTATTGAGAGCCGACATTTGAAGCTGACCACAGAGGGATTCTATAGCCCACACCATACATTTTGCGTAAGAACTGCGCTATTAAAAACATAATAGTAGCGCTATATTTTTTTTTTTTAGATAGTCCTTCTGCATCTTGGTAGTGACCAATGTTGCTTCTACAGACCAGTGTAAAATTTCATCGCCTGTAGTGTAGGATGACCATATCCAACGGACTATCAATCACGTGAGAGGGTTCCTGTATTGTTCCTTCAGAAGCAGTTTAATACATTGTTTTTTTCGGTTTTAGCAAACCCAATCAGTGTACACTGCCATACACTTCGTTTTTTCTACCATGACTTAGAGACCTATGTCAGCTATTGCTAAACCGACATTAACATGTTTCAATCCTCTTTATCTCACAGAAAGCTGAACGTTGCACGGTGTGGAAGACATCGCAACTTACGGAGACTGGAAGAGTTTGCAGTATTGCAGAGCGCCCTCAACAGCTATTCGAAGATGATGCCCTGTGCAGTTCATCTCATCTTCCCCATTGACAGGGTAGCGGATGTTTCGGTGTTACATTTCTAAAAGCATTGTTCCTTCATTTTGCAGTCATCTACATGATTACTGTTCCGTTGTTAACCATCTCCGTAAGGTACTGTTCATAACACGTATTGGATAGTACAAATAAAAAGAGCTGCTGTCACCTTATTGGTGAAAAAAGTAATAAGAACACGTGGAGGGCATCGCAGCATATCGAATAGTACTAGTCTGTAGCACTGAGGAACGTAACCAAAAAACTGAATGGAGGTGATGACCTCTACATTTAATCCCATGCTCCTACAGCGACAAGTATCAGATATCTAATGTTCTGTCAGGGCTCCCTCCATCTCAACTGAGTGGTGTCAGTTAATCATTATGCGGTAATCCACAGCGTACCCAGTGGACGGTCGGGAAGGGAAAGACATCATTGATATGTACTGTAATATACACTGCAGTTTTAGCAATTTTACCCAGGAGTCGGAGAGAGCAATATCTACCACGTTCTGCAACCTGCGTAGAAACGGAGTGAGCTAAGTTAATGCTGTAGGAGCGTGTTTTGATCACTCGGTGGAAGTGGGAACATGTTGTCGTTGCTCCGCCATCCGTGTACGATGTGTAAGGTCAGCGCCAAATGAAGCCTGCTGCTGCAGTACGAACAGTTACAGTGGTGTTTCTTATTGGGAAAATTAGGAAGACTCAACATCATACAGGTACTGCTGTCCGAAGCAGATCCGCGTCCCTCAGGGTCCATTCACTTCTATCACCTAAACAGTCTGTCATCGTTATTCTGTACCATCCAACAGAGAAAAATTACAAACTATAAAAGCTCCGCTAACTTCATCCGATAGATTCATAATGCATCTCTCTCTTCGAATATAAATCGAAAACAAATACTGTCTATCCTATTAAATATACAGGTATTGATCGATTGGGGCTGGTGACCAGCGATCGAAATCGCTTGCACAGACTGGTGTAAAGTTTCATCGCCTATACTGTACGAGAACCATTTCCCACGGATTATGTCGCAGGAGAGGGTCCCTGTCTCGTTGTTTGATGCATTGCATTTTATGCTGTAACAAGCTTCGAACACTGTCATACATTTTGTTTTTTTTCTGCCACGACTTTGAAGTGTGTGTCAGGACATAAACACGTTTTGGTACATTGACTCCCCCAGAAAACTAGACATCGGATGGTGTAAATCATGTTGGTGCTGCTGATCCCATAACACACACACACACACACACACACACACACACACACACACACACAGGGTGATTGAAATAAAAGACTGTTGTTTGTGTTGTCCTTATCATTTTATCGTTATCTTCATCATTTGTGACAGTGACTAGATCTGATCCTGAAAAAAATGGACTCTGTAAAAACTTGGACTTTGTCTAGACTCTGATGCCCGAGCAGGTGAGTGCCCCACAGACAGGCATCACCACCATACACTTCTAACTGAATTTGACCTGTTGAAATGGGCAACGTTAAACAGTAAACTTTTAGTTTCGATGCTTGAACAAAAATTCACCTCAATTTTGTCTTCGTTGATGTAGAAGATACAACTTTATGAAATTGGATGAAACTTTCTGAAACACTCTTATTTATCGACATTTCTGCAACACTGTAGTGTTGAGTTACAAAGAGTTGAAATGTTGATAGTCATTTCCTCGCTAAAAAAACATCATGCGCAGGTGCAGTCAATGGGAACATAGTCCTGAAACGTGGTTGCGCGTTTAGTTCTGCTTCTCAGTCCCAGTGAGACTGTAAGTATCTGCAAAGTCAGCGAGCTGCTGAGCTGCAAGAAAGGCAAACTGACAGTGGAGTTGCACTTCCTAGCTAACCGCGCACTCACGTTTCCTGCTACAGTCAGGCGGCTGTAGCTCCGATTCCTGCATATAAGAAAATTTACGTTTTAGGGTAACTTCAAAAACACGAGACGTCGCCGCACATCCAACCCTGAGGACCAACATTCAGCAATTTAACTGGATGAATTACTAAGGCGCCGATAGGTTTAAGTTGCTGAACCACAGACAGTGTAAAGTCTTATATTTGAAAGTACTCGGAAGCTATTGAATAATTAGTAGTACAAAAATATTTGCTCTGATCTGGAAGTGTTTAAGGTGAAGGGGGGAGGGGAGTATCTAGACACACATTTGACCAGCCTCTGATCGGTGACATATCATCACGTGTGTTCTCGCCGTGATCGACTAAGCATACATATACAGTGAAGTTGTTGATCCCATTTCATATACAGTATTTCTAAGACAGACACGATCGCCTGCTTCAGGTGCTGCGAGCTCTGTTTTTATGTGCACTCGCTGACTGCACTCCAGCCGGAGTGTGAAATGAAATGTTGTTGGTGTCGCGTCGCGTCGCTCTTTATAACTGAGTTCGTCTCCCCGCGCAGCTACATTTGATGCTCGTCTGGTTTTTAGAACCCAGACTGGGTTTCCGTGTAACGTACTCTCTCTCATTTTTCCAGCTATGTTGGATTTAATGGCTGGTGAGATCTTAATAAACTGGGTGCCGGACCCCAAGACTTGTATTATGTCTTCCGATATTTTTATTTCTATAGACTCTGTGCCATAACCTTGATGTTTGCATCACGATACTGGCCCCGCCACAATTTATTTCATGATTATATTCTTGTCAGTGCTCGACGGCATGTGACTTCGTCGGTAGTTTTGATCATGTGTGTCATTCATGTCCCTTGCATTTCTCCTCCACTGTGCAAATATTCTGTTCGACGTAAGACGTGCTGTTTCGCATGAATTACGGTACACCCTGGCTTTTGAAAACATATATCATCTTAAACATTACGCAGAAGATTTTTTGCTAGCGAAGCGAAATGCTCCGGATGCCATATTTCCATGTGTACCGATTTTTTCCCAAATTATGCCAGCATAAGGCAGATAAACGTATCTTGGTCCTTCTTTTTCTTTATCATCCCAACAATATTTCAGGTAGCATTGAGATTTTATTTGAATCTTGCTCTTGAGCCTCTCTTCTATTTCCAGCCTTACTTAAATGTACAGCCTGATCAGTAAAGGAGGAAGCCTGCATCCCGATCTTACGCCCTTTTTAATCCGAACGCGTCTCTTGGTATTTCTTTTTTATAGCTCATGTTTGGTTCTTACGAACATTTTACGTTACTCGCCTTTCCGTATCTGCGTTTCCATGTATACTCCGCAAGCCTACGTACGATATGTGGCTGTCTTTCCATCCTTCCATGTTGAATTCGTGAATGGTTCTCGATAAACCTCCATATTAACTCTAATTTCTCGAATTTTCTTATCGTAGATATTGCACGAGACGTGTGGAAGGAAGTAGTATGGTGTCCGCTTTTCTAACGTGCGCTACCGGAATTTTAACAGTAAACCTCACTGTGATGTGGTGTGTGCCGCTAGAATCTGTTGAGCTAGAATCTGTTGAGCTAGAATCTGTGACGAAACGCGTCGCCCTTCGTAGGACTGATGAGCAATGCTTCATAATGGATCGAACACGTGCTTTGTAAGTCACTACTTTCGTGTACATTCCGCTAAGAATCTTCTATTAATCTGAGCCTCGCTTCTGCTTTTCGTACAGTTTGTTACATGTATTCATTGCATTTTTAGCCGCCCCATAAGGCTGCTTAAAGGTATTTTCCAATACTAATCCTTGTAAGTAGGCTGTTTAGGTTTTTATGTTGGTAACGTCACCTAGCGCTCTGTATGAAAATCACTGGCTGTGCTGTGTGCAGTCTGTGGCTGGTTGGCATTGTTGTAATATTCGATATTGTAGTATTGGGCAGTTTGATCTGAAATAGTGAACAGCGCATAGCGTTGCGCAGTTGGAGGTGAGCCGCCAGCAGTGGTGGATGTGGGGAGAGAAATGGCAGAATTTTGAGAGCGGACGATCTGGACATGTGTCCATCAGAAAGAATAAATTTGTAATATTGAATATCATGAACTGATATATATATATATATATATATATATATATATATATATATATATATATATATATATATATATAATGATGACTTTGGAACATTATTAAGGTAAATATATTGTTTATTCTCCATCAAAATCTTTCATTTGCTAATTATGCCTGTCAGTAGCTAATGCCTTCAGTAGTTAGAATACTTTATTTAGCTGGCAGTATTGGCGCTCGCTGTATTGCAGTCGTTGGAGTAACGAAGATTTTTGTGGGGTAAGTGAGTCATGAAAGGTATAGGTTATTGTTAGTCAGGGCTATTCTTTTGTAGGGATTTTTGAAAGTCAGATTGCGTTGCGCTAAAAATATTGTGTGCCAGTTTAGTGTTGATCAGAATAAGCAAAGAGAGAAATGTCTGAGTCCGTTCAGTTCTGCACAGCTGTTTGAAAATCAAATAACGTAAGAGGTTTATCAGCACAGTAATTCACTAATTTTTCTAAGGGGACGTTTCATCCTCAGTGGTTGTCGCAAATTGTGTGATAGTACAGTAGTGGATTTCTTTTTCTATATACACTCCTGGAAATGGAAAAAAGAACACATTGACACCGGTGTGTCAGACCCACCATACTTGCTCCGGACACTGCGAGAGGGCTGTACAAGCAATGATCACACGCACGGCACAGCGGACACACCAGGAACCGCGGTGTTGGCCGTCGAATGGCGCTAGCTGCGCAGCATTTGTGCACCGCCGCCGTCAGTGTCAGCCAGTTTGCCGTGGCATACGGAGCTCCATCGCAGTCTTTAACACTGGTAGCATGCCGCGACAGCGTGGACGTGAACCGTATGTGCAGATGACGGACTTTGAGCGAGGGCGTATAGTGGGCATGCGGGAGGCCGGGTGGACGTACCGCCGAATTGCTCAACACGTGGGGTGTGAGGTCTCCACAGTACATCGATGTTGTCGCCAGTGGTCGGCGGAAGGTGCACGTGCCCGTCGACCTGGGACTGGACCGCAGCGACGCACGGATGCACGCCAAGACCGTAGGATCGTACGCAGTGCCGTAGGGGACCGCACCGCCACTTCCCAGCAAATTAGGGACACTGTTGCTCCTGGGGTATCGGCGAGGACCATTCGCAACCGTTTCCATGAAGCTGGGCTACGGTCCCGCACAACGTTAGGCCGTCTTCCGCTCACGCCCCAACATCGTGCAGCCCGCCTCCAGTGGTGTCGCGACAGGCGTGAATGGAGGGACGAATGGAGACGTGTCGTCTTCAGCGATGAGAGTCGCTTCTGCCTTGGTGCCAATGATGGTCGTATGCGTGTTTGGCGCCGTGCAGGTGAGCGCCACAATCAGGACTGCATACGACCGATGCACACAGGGCCAACACCCGGCATCATGGTGTGGGGAGCGATCTCCTACAGTGGCCGTACACCACTGGTGATCGTCGAGGGGACACTGAATAGTGCACGGTACATCCAAACCGTCATCGAACCCATCGTTCTACCATTCCTAGACCGGCAAGGGAACTTGCTGTTCCAACAGGACAATGCACGTCCGCATGTATCCCGTGCCACCCAACGTGCTCTAGAAGGTGTAAGTCAACTACCCTGGCCAGCAAGATCTCCGGATCTGTCCCCCATTGAGCATGTTTGGGACTGGATGAAGCGTCGTCTCACGCGGTCTGCACGTCCAGCACGAACGCTGGTCCAGCTGAGGCGCCAGGTGGAAATGGCATGGCAAGCCGTTCCACAGGACTACATCCAGCATCTCTACGATCGTCTCCATGGGAGAATAGCAGCCTGCATTGCTGCGAAAGGTGGATATACACTGTACTAGTGCCGACATTGTGCATGCTCTGTTGCCTGTGTCTATGCGCCTGTGGTTCTGTCAGTGTGATCATGTGATGTATCTGACCCCAGGAATGTGTCAATAAAGTTTCCCCTTCCTGGGACAATGAATTCACGGTGTTCTTATTTCAATTTCCAGGAGTGTACATGAACAATAATTATGCTGCATTTATTTACGTTCAGAATTAATTGCTCGTCCCTGCACCAGTTGTCGATCCTCAGCAGGTCTTCCTCTAAATCTCTACAGTGTTCTGACATTCCTGTGGTCTTATAAACAACTACGTCAATTGCGAACAGCCTTGTCGAATTTCTGACTGTGTTTTCTAGTAAACACAAATTCTAGGCAGCGACGGTCGTATCAGATTTACTTAGCGCACTCCTGAAATTGCCTTTATAACTGCCGATTTTTTCTTTTAGATTGAGTACGGTTTGCTAGAAACCCCCGAATCCAGTTATAAATCTGACCCGAAACTCGTAAAGCTTGCATTTTGCTCACTAGAAGGCAGTTGCGAACTGTACTCGACGCCTTCCACAAGTTGCGGCACACGGGATCAACCTCAGTGCCAATTTCTGCTGCGCTTTGCATCTCGTGGACGAACAGAGCTGTACGTTCTCCAAAACCGTCATAATATGAGAGCGTAAAACACGTACAACTCTTCAACGGACTGACGTCAGCGATGTAAGAGTATAACTATGTACGTTAAATTGCGTTGCCCTTCCACTGTTCTACGGCCATTTCGGCGTTCGCACGACGACTGAAAGGACGGGGTCGCATTACAATCTCCTGCAGTGAAACAGTTTCCGAAGACCGAATTCGGAATTTCGGTCTTCTCTCTGTCATCTCAATATGGTCACTGAGCTGCTGAATTGCTGACCGATTTTATGTAAGTCAAAAACGTTTTCGGGTTTTTAGTCATACCGGTTTGCAATATGTTGCGTTCAAAACCATTGAACACTTCTCGCATTGCTCTTCATACGCGCATTTTAGATTCGATCAGTTTTTGTTTATCAGCCACGCTCTGACTTCACTTAAATCTGTAATGAAGCTCTCATTGCTGTCGTAACTTTCCAACTTCTTATTTATGTGCCCCAAATTTGACTGTGAACGGTTAGTCTTTCTGAAGACATTGCTGAGTATGGGCTACCATCTTCCTCAATCAGCTTCTTCTCTTTTGTGTACAAAAGACGTTCGTCTATATAAAGTGATAGTTAACTTCATCAAGAGTACTGGTCACAATCTGTAGGTTTTAATGGTGTACGTAAATTATAAATATGTCTTGCTGATGAAGATATTTCAGAATTGGTGTGAATTGTACGCCAAGGCACTTTTAATTATTATTCAATTCAATTTTTAAAACATTATGTACAAACCTGTAAGAGTTAAGCTTTTTATTCTTGTAAATATGCATTTCTGTATTTGTTTATTCAATTATGTGTACATTGTCACTGTGTTGCCAGTGGCTAAATTGAGTACACACTCAAAGGCCAAATAAATAAATAAATAAAAAACACGGCTTTTGACTCACGACAGGTCTTTCCCAGCACTTCTAATCTTCGTCGGCACATTACTGCTCTAAGGCTTATTAAACAATGCTTCTGAATTTCATCCATTTGTGCTCCACGTCTTTACCCTCAGAACGGAATATGTTGACTACTCACGTACTGTGTAATTTGTTTCCTGTCATTCATGCTAAGAAAAAATGTTTTTCTGCCTTTCTCGACATTTCCTTATATGTGCTGTATCAGCGGTCATTGATGGTAAGGATATTATTCGCGCTTGCATAGGTACGCAGAGTTCTTCCTCTCCTTCCTTCTTTGTCATCGACTTTTCCCTTTAGTCGGGATCGTCTTCCCTAATCGCGAGCGCCATCTATCCCGCTGGTACATGTCATCTTTTCGAAGCCTGAGCATCTTCATGTCACTTTGGATATTCGTCATACAGCTGGCTTAAGGTCTTCACCATCCTCTCCTCTTCGCAGTCATGGAAAATCCACGTTTTCCCAACTCAGTCATCGTGGCTTCGTGTTATGTGGCAGTACAATCTCAACCTGGAGTCTGAGAGTTTTATCATTTACGGGGAGGGCTTTAAAACTACGTGTTATGAATTCATTGAGTAACTGTCCTTTAGTGTTATTCATTTCGCTCACCGTAACATGAGAATTTCTGTTCGTTTGTATATATATAACACCACGCTTTATTGCCACACAATAAAGCTGTTCTTACACTCGTTTTATAAATTTTGCCTTTCGTTTTTATGGGCATTTTTGCACAGATTAGAACTCTTGACAGCATACGCCACTTGTTTCAACCAGTTGTTATTGTTTGGATTATGTCGGCTTCATCTGATTCCCATCTCTCCTTATTGTTGAGTCCCGATATTTAAAATTTGAAGCTCTTGTAAATGTGCCAATATCAAATTTGTTGCTGATGCGCAAGACATTTGTGTCTAGTACCTTTCTCCACTGTTCAAGGTTTCCCTTGATGTTATTAGGTATAATGACTGAATCGTCAGCATACAAAAGATTCCACGGTGTAAGTTTCTGTATCTTTGCGGTTCGGTAATTTGTTATTGAATTGAACAGTAACGGATATTGCCCCCCCCCCCCCCCCCCCCCAGGGGGTTCAAGGTTCTTTCGCGAGTTCGTGTGTGGCGCACATGGGGCCCGAGCTATTGCAGCCAGTTCTTCCTTCCCTGGTTGCATTTGCTTCACCGTGCCCTCTCTCCCTATCCTTGCTCCTTCCCCATTGCCAAATCCTTCCCCTCTCTCTGTGTTCGAGTTATATCTACATAGCTGCCCACCTGGTTTCTGGTACTGGTTGTAATTTTGTTCCTTATGCCTGTTCTTTCATTCTTTCTGGCGTTTAGGTCCACACTTGAGGCTATACCTCCACTTCAAAATTTCCTGTTTTTAGTGTGAGCCATATGGGGAAAGAACTCCCTCCCTAGCATCTATGATGTGGATTCCTCCGTCCCCTTCCTTCCCCTCTCCCTTCCCCGCTGTAGCCCTCTTCCATCCTTCTAGGTCACCAGCACATGTAGCCAGTTCGTGTGGTGGGACTGTTATGTACCCATATGGCTGAGCCCCTGAAAACACAGGGATCACACTACTGTTACCTGAGCTGTTCCCTCTCCGTGTATGGCAAGGAGTGGTTGCTTATCGTTCTGGAGCATCAGAACTCTTGGCAGTGGCCGCCATGCCAGACGGCCCTTGCTGTGGCTGGGTGGCGCCCATGGGGAGAGCCCCTGGTCGGAGTGGGTGATACGATGGCGGTAGCTTGGCGCGTGAAGCGTATCAAGCTGCAAAAATCTGGCCGTTCTCAAACGGCCGTCTCTTCGAATGGTCCCCGTCTTGGCATGAAACCCTTTCCATGTTGCTTCGTCTTTACTAGGACAGATAGGGACACATTCACCGCCACAAAGCCATTGTTTTTCGTGGAAAATATAGATGACAAGTCTCCTGAAATGGGATCTCTTAGTAAGATGCGGTTGGGTTCCCTGTTGATCAAAGCTTCTGCCACCCAGTTCACAGCTCTTTGTGCCTGTGATCGTCTTGGCAATGTTCCAGTGTCAATCACTCCTCACCAACCTCTGAATATGCTCCAGGAAGTTGTTTTTCATAGGGACTTCATCCTGCAAACTGATGAACTCCAGACTAATTTGGAGCTGCATGACTTTCATTTTGTTCGACGTGTACAGAAGGGTCGCAAAGACAACCGCACCAATACTGGCGCCTTCCTTCTGGCTTTCGAGAGGGCTATCTTCCCAGAGAAGGTCAAGGTTATGTGCAACAGATGTGACGTGAAGCTGTGTGTCCCTCCCCCTACGCCGTGCTTTCGGTGCTTGCGGTTTGGGAATATGTCTTCCCGCTGTACAGCGGACCCTTTGTTGACCATGGCCACCCACTCCATGAGAGAAGCCCCTGTGTTCCGCCGCCTGTGTGTGTCAATTGTGCTGACCACTACTCCCCTCGCTCACCGGATTGCCCAGCTTACAAGAGAGAAAAGAAGATTCAAGAATACAAGTCCCTAGATTACCTGTCTTATGCTGAGGCTCTCCAAAAATATGAGAGACTCCATCTCTGTTACTTCATTTCCTCCTCTCCCCTCGTCCTTATCCCATCCTCATCCCTCTTTCCCGTCCCCCTCCCCTGCCGTTCCCACAACCTCCCATCAGGGAGCTGCTCCCCCTCCCAGGCCGAAGAAGTGTTCAACCACATTTGGTTCATGGATGCTTTCCCGTCACAGTGATGAGACAGTATGGTTATCCTCGTCCTTAAGACCAGAAAAAACCCAACATCTTTAGACATCTACTGCCCAATTATCCTGACGAATGTACTTCGTAAACTGCTGGAAGGATGGTCAGCTTCAGATTATGTTGGGTATTCAAATCTTGCGGCGTTTTGTCCTCGTATCAGTGTGGTTTCCGGGCAGGGCGATCTCCAACTGACCATTTACTCCGATTGGAATCAACCATCCAACAGGCTTTTACTCACCACTGGCACCTTGTCGCCGTCTTCTTTGACCTACATAAGGCATACGACATGGCTTGTTGTCATCACATTTTAGTTACCCTCCATGATTGGGGCTTCCGTGGTCCCCTTCCGATTTCTATCCGCAAGTTTTGTCTTATCGGCTCTTCCGGGTTTGAGTTGGCACTTCACTCAGCACCCCTCAGATTCAGGAGAATGGTGTCCCACAGTGATCTGTGCTAAGTGCCACACTCTTCCTCATTGCCATCAATGGGCTTGTGGCCTCTGTTGGGCTTCTGGCTACCACGGCATTGTATGTCGACGATTTTTGCATCTGGTGCAGCTCCCACTCAGTAGGGACTGGGTGTTTGTGTTGTCATCATCATTCATAACAATGGCGCAATTGCATTGTGTAAAAATTGGTCTGTGTAAAAATCGGGACTTTGTATGGGCGCTGACGGCCGCGCAGTTGGGCGCCCCACAAACCAAACAATCATCCCATCAGTAACATTTGCTGAGTGCCTGGCCATGCGGTTGTAGGCGCTACAGTCCGGAACCACGGGACTGCTACGGTGGCAGGTTCGGATCCTGCGTCGGGCATGGATGTGTGTGATGTCCTTAGGTTAGTTAGGTTTGAGTAGTTCTAAGTTCTAGGGGACTGATGACCTCAGATGTTAAGTCCCATAGTGCTCAGAGCCATTTGAACCATTTTTTTTTCCAAGGCGCCATCCAACAGGCCACTGCCGATGGCTTCCAGATTTCTCTCTCCAAAATGCCGTTTGTCGCGTCCCACTGATGAATCCTGAGAGGGAGTAGGAAGGACTGCAGGAATGCGCGTCATGGAACTCACCGACAAGGTACATCGAGAACGACGTCTGCTAGTGGGTCAACTGCTCTTCACTTGTTTGGCTGAAAAGTAGGCTATTGAGTGGGTTAGAGTACAGAACTCGGCAGGAAACTCGGGGATCCGAGGAAGATATCATAAAGTGGGAGATAAAATTACTATTACTGGAAGCATCCCCTGGCACATTCCCTATGTACAAGTCTATTTACAAAGTGTCTTCATTTGGTTTTCTATTCTTCCCTGAGCCTAAGTATCGTGGCGCAGAGGTCGAGCATGCCGGCCTAAGTGTCGACTACATCAAATTCTTCCTAGTCCAGCCACTGTCACACAGTGACAATAGCTAACCACCTCTGGACGACTATACAACAACGACCCTTCCAGTAGGGTGGGTAGTCCTTTTATAGGCATCTTAGCGCATGTCATCATCCTTCTGGAAGGTTCTACCCTTATGTATAGGGGCGGGGCTGATCACGCGGGAGCGCATTACACTCGCATGGTGTACAGGCATGATATTTCCATACTGTGTTCAGAGCCACTTTTCCTCGCTTACTCCGAGCCTCGTGATGCTACAGAGTCCTCCCTTGTTGGCAGAATAAGCAGTAAATAGTGGTTGCGTCCGGTCACGTACGCTTCTCTGCTGCTATGGCTAAGAATTTATGTTCTACTATACTACTGAATTTAGCTTGTTTCTCTGCTACTCGCGACATAGTCACGCATTTTTGTCTTCGACCCACGGTACACCCTGATCCAGAATTTTATTTAGGCAACCAGCTCCTCTATGTTGTAGCACAGTCATGTTTCTTGGGCCTTACTTTTGATAACAAACTGACATGGCTGCCCCACATTCAACACCTCAAGACTACATGTGTCTGGAAGCTTAATGCTCTCCGCCTCCTGGCCCACACATCTTGGGGTGAAGATCGTTTCACTCTTCTCCATCTTTACTGTGCTCTGATCTTGTCCAGAATAAATTATGGTAGACAGGTTTATGACTCAGCAGCTCCTTCAGTTCCTTCCAATTTGAAACTCCTTGACCCTATCCATCATTGTGGGGTGCGTCTGGCTATTGGTGTCTTTTGCACTAGTCCATTGATAGTCTCCTCACGGAAGTGGGCATTCCCCCTCTACACATCCGATGGAGCCAACTCCTTGTTTCTTACGCAATCGCCATTCCCCAATTCCCTGACCATCCGGTGTACCCTTCGCCCATGGGTGGGATTGCCAGTTGGTATGCGTCTCACTTCCCTCTGTTGGGATCTCCAGTCACTGGACTGCACCCCGTGTCTTTCCTCCCAGACCCCCCCCCCTCCCCTTGGATGTTGCCTAGACTACAGATTAGGACCAATCTGTTCCAGGGTCTCTATCGCTCTTATGGTTTACCGACGCCTTGTATGTGCCATCGTTACCGAGTTCCAGAGTGCCTGGTTCTAAGACAATGAATGGAGTACACTTTCATGTTTCCTACTGGCTTCGAACACCATTTATTGCCGGGAACATGTAGTGTGTTCACAGCAGAACTTCTAGCCAATCACAGGGCCCTCCATTTTGTTTCTCAGGCCTCAATCCACAGTGTTCTAATTTGTTCAGACTCCATGAGCAGCCTGCAGGCTATCGACCGATGCTACTCTCGTCACCCTTTGGTTTGTGCTATCCATGACCTCTCTGCTCTTGAGCGTGCGGCCTGTTCAGTCGTTTTTCTCTGGGTCCCAAGTCTTGTGGGCATTCCAGGGAATGAACTGGCTGAACGTTTGGCAAGAAACGCAGATAGTTACCCCCATTTCCTTTCTTGATTCCAGCTGTGGGTATGCGGATCTATGTCAGATCTCTTTTTGCCCAAAAGTGGAATGCCATCTGGAGCACTACTGCTCATGGTAATAAACTCCGCACAATCTAGGGGTCTACTGCAGCTTGGCGCTCTTCCTTCCTTTCCTCTCGGAAGGAGCGCACTGTTTTATGCCGTTTACGTATTGGTCATAATCGGCTCACCCATTGGTTCCTCCTACGTAAGGACCCACCCCCACAATGTGCTTGTGGAGCCGGACTGACGAGATCTCACATACTAGTGTAACGTCCCCTTCTTTCGGCCCTAAGTGTTAAGTATAGTCTTCCCGATTCCATAAATTTAACATTATCAGACGATCCACTGATGATTGATCAGCTCCTCAGTTTCCTCTGTGAAAGTGGTTTTTATTTCCAGATATAAGGTTCTACTTCAGTCTTGGAGCACGGGCAGTTTGGTTGTGGTTGGAACTTCTTTTACAGTCTTCCCGGTCTGTGACCGCAAGACCGTCCCGCTCCCCCTCCCCCCTTTTTCCAGTTTTTAGATTTGGTCGCATCTTTCACGTTCTTATTGTGTGTATTTAATGATCCCTGATCAAACCCGTCTACTTTTAGCAGACCCTCTTTCTTCTGTGACTCACTTCGGAATCGCGGGACTGATGGCCTCGCTGTTTGGTCCCATAACCCCTTTCAATCAATCAATCAATAACGGATATTGGGGGCTTCCAATAGGACACCTACATTAAAAATTAATTACGTGATACGCATGTAAAGCTTGCCATATTATTGTTCTTGGAACTTGGTCTAATTTTTCTGGATCTGTAAAGATCAAACAAAAATTTTGGCCATTATGTCGAGATCTTTGCATCCTCACAGGCAAGTACGTCTCCTTTCTTGCTGTAGAAAGCAATAAGCACACGGCTTCGTGAAGCGTTCGCCGTGTTCTCGCGTTTGAGCGTGGAGTTGAAGAAGCAGTGCTCCGAAGACCGGAGGACGGGCGGGCGGCGACGCCGGCGGCGCGGCTGCAGGCGGCCCTCCGCGGACGCAGGCGCAGCGCCGTGCAGAGCCGGCAGTCCAGAGCCGGGGCATCGACCGCGTTCTGCGCCCGGGGCCGGCTTCGGCTCCGGTCCCGTTAGCCAGGCTCAGCGCGCTGTGGCTCTGCCGGCTCCGCTCAGCTCCCAATATCCACACTCCTCTCCTTCCGGCCGTCTCTGATTCGACGCAGCTGCCGACACCCGCTAAATACAGCGTCGGGTACCTCAAAACAGTCTCAGTACTCCTAACAGTCGGTGCATACTATTAAGCCAAAACATGACCACCTTTTCCCACAGCAAAAGTGAATTAGCCTGATGTCATTGCGGCTTCGTGACAAGGTAAATGAAGCATATTCCTGGAGAAAACGGCGAATAGGGAACCAATCCAGCGACGATACGGGCTACAAATGAGCAAATCCGCTGACAGGCTCGACTCTGACAAATGGTGAATTGTTACGACCCGGCACCTTGGAAAGAGCATACCGGAAATAGGGGGGCCTTTACGGCTGGTCGCATTCTGCCGTCCTAAGAACGTATAGAAACTGAATTCAAAACGTGGAGGTCGAAGGCTTGATTGCCACGAAAAACGTAATTAGCGACGATCTGCACAGTGTAGAGTACAATCATGGAAGAGTCACAATTGTTTCAGAGCACACATTATTGAACAGGGGGCTCCGCTGCGGAAGACCTCCTACTTTCTCCCATGTTAGACCCAACGACATCGTCACTTGAGATTGCGTTGGATACGGGATCATCGAGATTGCACCGTGGATAAATGGACACGTGTCACTTGGTCGAATGAACCGCGTTTCTGATAAAATTACGACAATGGTATTGCCCGGATACGCCCTCCTCCAGGCTAACAGCAGCTCGAAACATACACCACGCCACGGACGCAGGCTGGTAAGGGCTTTACTGTGCTATGGTGGACGCTCGCCTGGGCTTCCATGGGACCTGTGCTAATGTCTGTGTATGAAATCGTATGGGACTTAACTGCTAAGGTCATCAGTCCCTAACCTTACACACTATGTTGTTGTTGTTGTTGTGGTCTTCAGTCCTGAGACTGGTTTGATGCAGCTCTCCATGCTACTCTATCCTGTGCTAGCTTCTTCATCTCCCAGTACCTACTGCAACCTACATCCTTCTGAATCTGCTTAGTGTATTCATCTCTTGGTCTCCCCCTACGATTTTTACCCTCCACGCTGCCCTCCAATACTAAATTGGTGATCCCTTGATGCCTCAGAACATGTCCTACCAACCGATCCCTTCTTCTGGTCAAGTTGTGCCACAAACTTCTCTTCTCGCCAATTCTATTCAATAATTCCTCATTACTTATGTGATCTACCCATCTAATCTTCAGAATTCTTCTGTAGCACCACATTTCGAAAGCTTCTATTCTCTTCTTGTCCAAACTATTTACCGTCCATGTTTCACTTCCATACATGGCTACACTCCATACAAATACTTTCAGAAATGACTTCCTGACACTTAAATCTATACTCGATGTTAACAAATTTCTCTTCTTCAGAAACGCTTTCCTTGCCATTGCCAGTCTACATTTTATATCCTCTCTACTTCGACCATCATCAGTTATTTTGCTCCCCAAATAGCAAAACTCCTTTACTACTTTAAGTGTCTCATTTCCTAATCTAATACCCTCAACATCACCCGACTTAATTCGACTACATTCCATTATCCTCGTTTTGCTTTTGTTGATGTTCATCTTATATCCTCCCTTCAAGACACCATCCATTCCATTCAACTGCTCTTCCAAGTCCTTTGCTGTCTCTGACAGAATTACAATGTCATCGGCACACCTCAACGTTTTTATTTCTTCTCCATGGATTTTAATACCTACTCCGAATTTTTCTTTTGTTTCCTTTACTGCTTGCTCAACATACAGATTGAATAACATCGGGGAGAGGCTACAACCCTGTCTTACTCCCTTCTTAACCACGGCTTCCCTTTCATGTCCCTCGACTCTTATAACTGCCATCTGGTTTCTGTACAAATTGTAAATAGCCTTTCGCTCCCTGTATTTTACCCCTACCACCTTTAGAATTTGAAAGAGAGTATTCCAGTCAACATTGTCAAAAGCTTTCTCTAAGTCTACAAATGCTAGAAACGTAGGTTTGCCTTTCCTTAATCTTTCTTCTAAGATAAGTCGTAAGGTCAGTATTGCCTCACGTGTTCCAACATTTCTACGGAATCCAAACTGATCTTCCCCGAGGTCGGCTTCTACCAGTTTTTCCATTCGTCTGTAAAGAATTCGTGTTAGTATTTTGCAGCTGTGGCTTATTAAACTGATTGTTCGGTAATTTTCACATCTGTCAACACCTGCTTTCTTTGGGATTTGAATTATTATATTCTTCTTGAAGTCTGAGGGTATTTCGCCTGTTTCATACATCTTGCTCACCAGATGGTAGAGTTTTGTCAGGACTGGCTCTCCCAAGGCCGTCAGTAGTTCCAATGGAATGTTGTCTACTCCGGGGGCCTTGTTTCGACTCAGGTCTTTCAGTGCTCTGTCAAACTCTTCACGCAGTATCGTATCTCCCATTTCACCTTCATCTACATCCTCTTCCATTTCCATAATATAGTCCTCAAGTGAATCGCCCTTGTATAGACCCTCTATATACTCCTTCCACCTTTCTGCTTTCCCTTCTTTGCTTAGAACTGGGTTTCCATCTGAGCTCTTGATGTTCATACAAGTGATTCTCTTATCTCCAAAGGTCTCTTTAATTTTCCTGTAGGCAGTATCTATCTTACCCCTAGTGAGATAAGCCTCTACATCCTTACATTTGTCCTCTAGCCATCCCTGCTTAGCCATTTTGCACTTCCTGTCGATCTCATTTTTGAGACGGTTGTATTCCTTTTTGCCTTCTTCATTTACTGCATTTTTATATTTTCTCCTTTCATCAATTAAATTCAATATTTCTTCTGTTACCCAAGGATTTCTACTAGCCCTCGTCTTTTTACCTACTTGATCCTCTGCTGCCTTCACTACTTCATCCCTCAAAGCTACCCATTCCTCTTCTACTGTATTTCTTCCCCCCATTCCTGTCAATTGTTCCCTTATGCTCTCCCTAAAACTCTGTACAACCTCTGGTTCTTTCAGTTTATCCAGGTCCCATCTCCTTAAATTCCCACCTTTTTGCAATTCTTCAGTTTTAATCTACAGGTCATAGCCAATAGATTGTGGTCAGAGTCCACATCTGCCCCTGGAAATGTCTTACAATTTAAAACCTGGTTCCTAAATCTCTGTCTTACCATTATATAATCTATCTGATACCTTTTAGTATCTCCAGGGTTCTTCCATGTATACAACCTTCTATCATGATTCTTAAACCAAGTGTTGGTAATGATTAAGTTGTGCTCTGTGCAAAATTCTACCAGGCGGCATCCTCTTTCATTTCTTAGCCCCAATCCATATTCACCTACTGCGTTTCCTTCTCTCCCTTTTCCTACACTCGAATTCCAGTCACTCCTGACTATTAAAGTTTCGTCTCCCTTCACTATCTGAATAATTTCTTTTATTTCATCATACATTTCTTCAATTTCTTCGTCATCTGCAGAGCTAGTTGGCATATAAACTTGTACTACTGTGGTAGGTGTGGGCTTCGTATCTATCTTGGCCACAATAATGCGTTCACTATGCTGTTTGTAGTAGCTTACCCGCATTCCTATTTTCCTATTCATTATTAAACCTACTCCTGCATTACCCCTATTTGACTTTGTGTTTATAACCCTGTAGTCACCTTACACACTACTTAACCTAAATTATCCTAAGGACAAAGACACACACCCAAGCCCGAGGGAGGACTCGAACCTCCGCCGGGACCAGCCGCACAGTCAAAGACTGCAGCGCCTGGACCGCTCGGCTAATCCCGCGTGGCCCTGTGCTAATAATCAAAGGCATCATGAGAACTGTAGACTACGTGAATGTTATAGCGAACCACTTGCATCGCTTCGAGCTTGATGCTTTACGAGTTTCGGGTCAGATTTGTAACTGGATTCAGGGGTTTCTAGCAAACCCTACTCAATCTTAAAGGAAAAAATCGGCAGTTATAAAGGCAATTTCAGGAGTGCGCTAGTAAATCTGATACCACCGTCTCTGCCTAGAATTTGTGTGTGTTCTAGTAAACAGAGTCAGAAATTCCACAAGGCTGTTCGCAATCGACGTAGTTGTTTGTAAGACCACAGGAATGTCAGAACACTGTAGAGATTTAGAGGAAGACCTGCAGAGGATCGACAACTGGTGCAGGGACGAGCAATTAATTCTGAACGTAAATAAATGCAGCATAATTATTGTTCATGTATATAGAAGAAGAAATTCACTACTGTACTATCACAGAATTTGCGACAACCACTGAGACAGTAATTAATTATTTGTTACTACTGCTCTGCCTTCTGACAATATGAAAAATTTCGAGCCACAAAGACAGTCAGTTTGAAGGTCGGCGGAAGGCAGGTTGGTTAGTTAGTTCGTTACATGTTTCATAGATCTTTTGAACGATTCTTTTATCGAATGATGATGAATGAGTCGGTTTACAGGACATGTGTACGTGAGTAGTTTAACAGTAATAAACGCATTGTCATTTTATTCCCAGTGACACAACTACGCTTAAAAACTGGCTACCAGTTTTTAAGTAGGAATTCTCAGTGGAGTCGGAGTTGTCCAGGAGAAATGATTTTAAATTAGGTTTAAAACTTGTTTATATACCTGTCAGGCAATTTGATATTGGAAAAATGGTAGGAAAAAAATTATTCCCGCATATTGAACTCCTCTCTGAGCCAGAACTCCTCTCTGAGCCAGAACGCCTCCAATAGTACCTCGCCTACTAAGGCACTGTTATCTTCAAACCAACTTGCGGATTGAGGACTGCTGTAGTGTGTGTAAGTTAAATTTGAATGGACTGTTACAGGTTGCTGAAGATGCGTGAGAAATACACTACTGGCCATTAAAATTGCTACACCACGAAGATGACGTGCTACAGACGCGAAATTTAACCGATAAGAAGAAGATGCTGTGATATGCAAATGATTACCTTTTCAGAGCATTCACACAAGGTTGACGCCGGTGGCGACACCTACAACGTGCTGACATGAGGAAAGTTTCCAACCGATTTCTCATACACAAACAGCAGCTGACCGGCGATGCCTGGTGAAACGTTGTTGTGACGTCTCGTGTAAGGAGGAGAAATGCGTCCCATCACATTTTCGACTTTGATAAAGGTCGGATTGTAGCCTCTCGCGATTGCGGTTTATTGTATCGCGACATTGCTGCTCGCTTTGGTCGAGATCAATGACTGTTAACAGAATACGGAATCGGAGGGTTCACGAGGGTAATACGGAACGCCGTGCTGGATCCCAACGGCCTCGTATCACTAGCAGTCGAGATGACAGGCATCTTATCCCCATGGCTGTAACGGATCGTGCAGCCACGTCTCGATCCCTGGGTCAACAGATAGGGACGTTTGCGAGACAACAACCATCTGCACGAACAGTTCGACGATGTTTGCAGCAGCATGGGCTATCAGCTCGGAGACCATGGCTGCGGTTACCCGAAGACGCTGCATCACAAACAGGAGCGCCTACGATGGCGTACTTAACGACGAACCTGGGTGCACGAAGTGCAAAACGTCATGTTTTCGGATGAATCCAGATTCTGTTTACAGCATCATGATGGGCGCATCCGTGTTTGGTGACACGCGGTGAACGCACATTGGAATCGTGTATTCGTCATCGCCATACTGGCGTATCACCCGGCGTGATGGTATGGGTTTGCAGGTCCTGTACAGGCCTTTCTGGATACAGAAAATGTTCGACTGCTGCCCTGGCCAGCACATTCTCCAGATCTCTCACCAATTGAAAACGTCTGGTGAATGGTGGCAGAGCAACTGGCTCGTCACAATGGGCCAGTCACTACTCTTGATGAACTGTGGTATCGTGTTGAAGCTTCATGGGCTCCAAGCTCTGTTTGACTCAATGCTCAGGCGTATGAAGGCCGTTACTACGGCCAGAGGTGGTTGTTCTGGGAACTGATTTCTCAGGATATATGCACCCAAATTGTAATCACATGTCAGTTCTAGTATATATGTCCAATGAATACCCGTTTATCATCTGCATTTCTTCTTGGTGTAGCAATTTTAATGGCCAGTAGTGTAAATGTAGCGAAACGCGTACGACTAACTTGATTTCAGGGAGGACGGAACTGGCTGCAGCAATGTAGTAACGTTAGGGTGCCAGCTGTGTATGCGACGCGCCGTGAATGCTGCGGCAGTATCGCGTGTGATCTTGGCCGTGGTCGGCGCGCGAATCTGGTTACCGCTTCGTGTGCCGGCCGAGGTCGGAGGGAAGACTCGCCACGGTTCGCCGCCGCCGCCTCATCGCTGTGAAAGCACCGCCTGAAAAATTTACCCCGCGCGCTCTTAGTGGCTCATAAATATGTAAAAGTGCCGCGACTCTCGGCAGAGTCGCCCTGTCCACCGCGACCTAATTTATGGCGCGAGCCGCCTAACAGACGACGCGGCCGGAGCGGAATTGCTGGCGGAAAATCACGCAATGCCGGGATTACTGAGCCGCGGCCAGCCCCGTATCGCGCGCGCGCGCCGTTTTTACGGCCGGGATTTGCAAATGCCGGCGCCGGCGTCGGCGTGCTGGCATCTTCGCGAGACTTTCCTCGCGTGTGATAAAGCGTTATCGAGAACGCGAGGTGTGTCACCTTGGGGGAGGAGGCTGGGCGTTTTTAACGCTCCAGCCGCTCTCCTTGTCCGAGGTCACTAAATGTCGAGGACACTCGCCGCGGCAGCAGCTCGTTCTAATCCTGATGGAAGAGCGAGTTATCGCATTCTGACTGCGACCAGAAGGGCGAAGAGAGGATGAAGAGGGTCGTTCGTTTGTTAATATTTACCAGTTACGCGTTGGACGTCGTGGGTTAACTTCTTTGTACCCGTTTATGAGGCTGTGCCGTAAGATATAATTAAAGTCTCGACAAATTCGGTAGAAATCAAGTGAGTCATTGTTCCTTTGTTAACTTCACTAACTAGACAGAAGTCGTCACGTCGTACTCTGTCATCAGATTTCGACCACAATAGCCATTTTCAAGTGGTCGTTACGTGCATATGTACAAGGAATATGCGCGTAATGTCCGGTCTCCATAGTATCTAAACACAGATAAACAAAGATTAAAATCGAAGAATTGTCTTAGAACTATGAATCTTATACAGGGTGTTACAAAAAGGTATGGCCAAACTTTCAGGAAACATTCCTCACACACAAATAAAGAAAAGATGTTATGTGGACATGTGTCCGGAAACGCTTAATTTCCATGTTAGAGCTCATTTTAGTTTCGTCCACCTACGCTCAATGGAGCACGTTATCATGATTTCATACGGGATACTCTACCTGTGCTGCTAGAACATGCGCCTTTACAAGTACGTCACAACATGTGCTTCATGCACGATGGAGCTCCTGCACATTTCAGTCGAAGTGTTCGTACGCTTCTCAACAACAGATTCGGTGACCGCTGGATTGGTAGAGGCGGACCAATTCCGTGGCCTCCACGCTCTCCTGACCTCAACCCTCTTGACTTTCAATTATGGGGGCATTTGAAAGCTCTTGTCTACGCAACCCCGGTACCAAATGTAGAGACTTTTCGTGCTCATATTGTGGACGGCTGTAATACAATACGCCATTTTCCTGGGCTGCATCAGCGCATCAGGGATTCCATGCGACGGAGAGTGGATGCATGTATCCTCGCTAACGTAGGACATTTTGAACATTTCCTGTAACAAAGTGTTTGAAGACACGCTGGTACATTCTGTTGCTGTGTGTTTCCATTCCATGATTAATGCGATTTGAAGAGAAGTAATAAAATGAGCTCTAACATGGAAAGTAAGCGATTCCGGACACATGTCCACATAACATATTTTCTTTCTTTGTGTGTGAGGAATGTTTGCTGAAAGTTTGGCCGTACCTTTTTGTAACACCCTGTAATTCTTTAACATGTGCTGGGTAAAATACGAGATATCGGAGGAATGGAAAATAGCAAAGCTCATGTCAGTATACGTTTTTATAGTGGTCTTCAGTCCGAAGACTGGTTTGATGGAGCTATCCAGTTACTTCTGTAAAATATCTGGGAGTATGCGTGCGGAACGATTTGAAGTGGAATGATCATATAAAATTAATTGTTGGTAAGGCGGGTACCAGGTTGAGATTCATTGGGAGAGTCCTTAGAAAATGTAGTCCATCAACAAAGGAGGGTTACAAAACACTCGTTCGACCTATACTTGAGTATTGCTCATCAGTGTGGGATCCGTACCAGATCGGGTTGACGGAGGAGATAGAGAAGATTCAAAGAAGAGCGGCGCGTTTCGTCACAGGGTTATTTGGTAACCGTGATAGCGTTACGGAGATGTTTAACAAACTCAAGTGGCGGACTCTGCAAGAGAGGCGCTCTGCTTCGCGGTGTAGCTTGCTCGCCAGGTTTCGAGAGGGTGCGTTTCTGGATGAGGTATCGAATATATTGCTTCCCCCTACTTATACCTCCCGAGGAGATCACGAATGTAAAATTAGAGAGATTAGAGCGCGCACAGAGGCTTTCAGACAGTCGTTCTTCCCGCGAACCATACGCGACTGGAACAGGAAAGGGAGGTAATGACAGTGGCACGTAAAGTGCCCTCCGCCACACACCGTTGGGTGGCTTGCGGAGTATAAATGTAGATGTAGATGTAGATGACAATCTAACTTGTGCCAGTCTCTTCATCTCCGAATAACTACTGCAACTTACATCTTTCTGAGTTTGCTTAATGTACTCTTGGTCTCCCTCTACGACTTTTACCATCCACACTTCCCTCCAGTACTAAATCGGTGATCCCTTAATGTCTCAGAGCGTGTCATATCAGCCGATCCTTTCTTTTACTCAAGTTTTGCTACAAATTCCTAGTCATTCTTGTCAGAAGCACCTCATTAGTTACGTGATCCACTCATTCAGTAGGTAAGACATGCGAAAGATATCTGATTAAAGGGGCATACTTCAGTATTCTGAATATTGCTTACAAAACCTACGACAAAATAATAAATGAAAGACTGTGAAATATTTTGGAGGTAATTTTAATAGAGGAACAAGCATTTTTGCAACAAGGAAGGTCATACCTCGACCATATTTTTGCACTGAAGCAGATAATCCAAGGGAGAAAAGAATTTAATCTGGAAACTCATCTACCTTTTGTGGATTAGAAAAAGCATCTGACAAAATTCACAAAGACAAGCTGTGAGAAATAACGGAAAAAAGAGGAATCTGCCCCAAGTAGCAGAAAGCTTACATGTGAACACCAGAGTTAGAATTGACACTGATAAACAGATAACACCTGAGATGCAAACAAATCAAGGAGTAAAACAAGGGTGTAGTTTGTTACGAACATCATTCAATATTTGTGTAGATGACATGATCAGAGAATTGATAAGAGAAACAACAGCTTCAGGCATAAGTACTGGGAGGAATAAATGGCAGCGCGGGATTAGCCGAGCGGTCTAGGGCGCTGTAGTCATGGACTGTGCGGCTGGTGCCGGCGGAGGTTCGAGTCCTCCTTCGGGAATGTGTGTGTGTGTGTGTGTGTGTGTGTGTGTGTGTGTGTGTGTGTGTGTGTGTCTGTCCGTAGGATAATTTAGGTTTAGTGTCTAAGCTTAGGGACTGATGACCTTAGCAGTTAAGTCCCATAAGATTTCACACACATTTGAACATTATGAGGAATAAATGTATTAATACTGTATTATTCGTGGATGATCAAGTTGTCGTACAAGATAGCGAAAGCAAATTACAAATACCATTACATAAACTAAATGAGATAAATGCAAGCTACAATCAGACTGCCGCGCGGTCCTGGGCGCCTTATCACGGTTCGCGAGGCTCCTCCCGTCGGAGGTTAGAGTCCTCCCTCGGGCATGGGTGTGTATGTTGTCCTTGGCGCAAGTTAGTTTAACCTTAGGGACCGATGACCTCAGCAGTTTGGTCCCATAGGATCTTATGACAAATTAAAAAAAAAAGAAAACAGACTATATCTGTAAATAAAACTAAAGCCGTGGCCTTTTTAGGTACTCACTCAGTAGGAACAAAAATAGTCCTCAATAATAAACCCATAGAACAGGTAGCCCAGTTCAAGTATTCGGGATGTGACATACCATGTGATCAAGATATCGTTACACACGATAACACTAATACTTACTTCCGTATATTTAGCACAATGAGAAGAACACTTAGGGGTAAAACAAGGAGAGAGAGAACTGAAATTTTATAAAGTCATTGCAGTTGCTACTTAATTATATGGGGCAGAAAGATGGAGACTGAGAAATAAAAATTTACAGCAACTACAAGCGACAAAAATAAGCTTCTAAGATCTGTGAAAGGCTGCACGAGAGAAGACAAAATCAGAGATGAAGTAATAAGGGAGTAACAGTAATCCAACCAGTAACTCACAGGGCAGTCCAATACCAGGAAAAATAGAGAGAACATGGACTTCGTATGTCACCACAGAGGCTTCCTAAACTACGAATGGATTATGGGCTGTGCTGCAAGAGAAGTGTGGGAAGACAGAGGATGAGATGGTGAGAGCGGAGCAGCCCCTAGGCCTAACCATGGGGTGGCAGAAGAAGAAGGAAGATGCAACAAATCCAGGCCACAACAAAATACACCCAGAACGGACACGTACAGGAAGGTCCCGTGATGATGTTACGGATGATGCAGAAGGGTATCAATTTGAGGTATGGGACGCAGATCTGGAAACGATCGAGTTGAAAGTTATGAGGGATGCTCGTTCTGATACCCCTTAACAGTGGAATACATGTACCGGTACTGTTGCTAAGATTGCACTCTAGACAACTTTCAGAGGTGGTAATTTGGACCGAAATATGAACAAAATGTGTAGTAAATAAGCTTCCAAAATGGATACCTTGTGAGCTATGTGCACTCGTTTAGTAGAAGAGACGTTTTCCACAGTATAGATCAAAAAGTGCTCATTGATCTTAAGGTATGCTGTTTAAAGCCCATCTTTTCTAGACATTTTGTTCTTATTTTATCCATACTGCCACCTTTGAAATGTGTATCTAACAGTCTTAGCAACACTACCGGTACATCTGTTCCACTGCCAGAGGTACCAAAGCGATTTTCACTTACGACTTTCGACTGAGCACTTTCCGGACCAGGGTCAGTCGCCTCAGATTGACACATTCGCCCTTCTCCGTCATATCATCACGGAATCACCGTGTGTATACAGGAACGGCTTTCTCTAAGTTGTAGCGAGCAAGTTGGCGAGTATCTTGAAATATGAAGGTTATTTTTGACGCGTATAGCTGCCACATTGACACTTTTCGTAACCGAACTACATACTTTGTTTATAGTGGTATTATATGCAAGCAGACACTATTTGAATTTGATACGATTAATGTAAGATAAACTACTCTTCGAGCCACTGCAGGCTTATCATCTGATGCCGTTGTCACAGGGGCCTTGTTTTCTGGACCAAGTGCAGCTTGAGGCTAGCTTCGTTGCTTTTTGTTTTTTACTGTAAACGACCTGAACATAAATCCAAGAGTGTGAGGATACTCCATAACACAGTTCGCCACTTCACGGTCTCTGACATCAGATGCATTAAACTACTCGTTCAAATAGTTACAAGACCGAGCGAGGTGGCGCAGTAGTGTACACACTGGACCCGCATTCGGGAGGACGACGGTTCAAACCCGCGTCCAGCCATCCTGATTTAGGTCTTCCGTGATTTCCCTAAATCGCTTCAGACAAATTCCGGGATGGTTCCTTTGAAAGAGCACTGCCGACTTTCTTGCCCATCCTTCCCTAGTCCGATGGGAGCGATGACCTCGCTGTTTGGTCCCCTCCCCCGAATCAGCGAACTAACCAATAGTTACAAACATAGGTAATGAATATAAATGAACAGTGTAAGTTGTACTTTCGCCCACACGTTGACAATAAACATGTAATATAGATACTAAGCTGCAATGCAATGTAAGGATCTTAAAACATAACGATATTTTCGTTTCGTAGACATGTTGTCAACATACGCCAAAATTTCCATAATTTTTGCCAGACCTTAGCGTCTAGCTACTACCCAGAAATTGATCTTCGTGAAATACCTCAATATGAAGGTCTGCAATGACACGGAAACTATTTAGTCGTACAATAAATAGGATCAAATTCGAAAAGCAACTGGTGGCATAAAATCTGTTTTACCGAACGGCTTAAACTGTCATATGGACCCCTATCTAACTGCTCCCAGGGGTACGGAAATTTAATTTTCTCTATTTCATTTAATTATCGACCGAATTTAAGACTTTAAAATGCTGCCATATTGTTTTTATTAAGGGATATAATCTTACGTTACAGGGTTAACACAGGAAATAACGTTGGAAAGTGCGTGTACATTTTGAGGTAGCGTAACTCACAGCGCGCAAATTACGCAGACTTCATTCACTCGCTGTTCGAGGAGGAGAGCACTTACCAGCATCCAATAAACTTTACAGGTAAATTTGGAAATTTTCGGTAAGGTCTTTTGAGACCAAACTGCTGAGGTCATCGGTCCCTAAGCTTACACACTACTTAATCTAACTTAAACTAACTTACGCTAAAGACAACTCACACTCCCGTGCCCGAGGGAGGGCTCGAACCTCCGACGGAGGGAGCCGTGCGGCTCTACAGGTAGTTTCAAACGTTTTCGAAATGTTTCATCGCTGGCACTCGACGCAAAATAATGAAAGGAAACAGTTTATCGATTAGTAATATCCGTTTTTCATACGATAAAAGTTCAGCATAAAAATGTTTCGTACATGGGATTTTGTTAAGTCCCGTAGTACTTAGAGCCATTTGAACCATTTGATTACATGGGAGTTACATTTTTCAGAGTCTGGAGGGGGGGGGGGGAGAATTACTGGTGCTTACGAATATGTAAACCTTCAGTTTAAATCACAGTAGCATTTCCACATAAAAAATTCTCTTCTTTCTTGTTCAAACCAAGCTTCGTCTGCTTTTATTATGAACTCCTTATTGAGGGAAACTTAATCACTGATCTTGCAGCCTTATTTAACTGTGAAGTTTAGTCTCCCTGAAAAAATAAAACATTTTAAAATTAGAACCGCTGTGATGGATTTGGGACGGAGGACATCATTCAGCGCTTAATACATGTTGTTGGGTTTCCTAATTATCCTCTCCAGATCTTTTGTATAATGAACATTAACAAACAATAAATTGAGTAGATATGTAGCGAATAGGGCCGGCCGCGGTGGGCGAGCGGTTCTAGGCGCTTCAATCCGGAACCGCGCAGCTGCTACGGTCGCAGGTTCGAATCCTGTGCCGGCCGCGGTGGTTTAGCAGTTCTGGCACTGCAGTCCGGAACCGCGGGACTGCTACGGTCGCAGGTTCGAATCCTGCCTCGGGCATGGGTGTGTGTGATGTCCTTAGGTTAGTTAGGTTTAAGTAGTTCTAAGTTCTAGGGGACTTATGACCTAAGATGCTGAGTCCCGTTGTGCTCAGAGCCCTCGAATCCTGCCTCGGGCATGGATGTGTGTGATGCCCTTAGGTTAGTTAGGTTTAAGTAGTTCTAAGTCTAGGAGACTTACCTGATGACCTCAGATGTTAAGTCCCATAGTGCTCAGAGCCTTTTTATTTTTATTTTTTTAAAGTGAATATGACTACTTGATTATTGTGTTAAGATGAGATTCGTGAAGTAACTTGATACATGTGCGATTTACCAGCTGTGGCATCACACTTCCTAGTTTCGCGTAAATGTGCTCCAGTTGATTACGGTACGTACTGCTAGTGACAGTATGACCTGATTGTCGTAGTCTGCTACTGAATATACGGGAACGCACAATACAAGTGGCTGTTTATTGTGCTTTGGTTTTGTCGCATCGAGCAGGAAGATTGTTCGCTCCTCATCAAGAAATGCTGTGGTAGATTTCGTTATTTCCACCGGTGAGGACGATAACATATCGCGAAGTACCGTGAAAAACAAGCACATCTACACAGTTTTCTGGCAAAAGCGTACAAGAAAATCCGTGTGTACAGTTTTGTCAAATTTTAACACCGTGAATAGATTTTACACATATACCACATTCAGTAATTTTGCATTCTGGCACAGTTGATGCGGAATCATTTCTGAACTGGTATTCTTATCCCTCTCCGAAATATGACCGTGTTCGTATCTTTGTCGGATTCTGCTGCACGAAAATTGTTTGCACTTCAGCTGTATCGGTCAACGAGATTCGGTTGCGCCGGACGATGTGGCCGAGCGGTTCTAGGCGCTTCAGTCTGGAATCGCGCGACCGCTAAGATCGCAGGTTCGAATCCTGCCTCGAACATGGATGTGTGTGCTGTCCTTAGATTTGTTAGGTTTAAGTAGTTCTAAGTTCTAGGGGACTGATGACCTCAGATGTTGAGTCCCATAGTACACGGAGCCATTTTATTAGATTCGGTTTCCGCATGCAAGCAGTTTCATTCCCCATTTCCCGCTCAGTTTCATAACAGTCCCACAGTCCGGCGGCGTCCTGACAGGACTTTCCAGAAGTTTATTTCCACCGTGTGCTGGGAAACTCGTGGCATCCTCAGGGAAATAGCTTGATTTTGAGTTGGCTTCGTTGGCCTTCTCCGCACCAATTCTCCATCCTCTGTACATTGGAAACAGTCTGTGACTTACCCTCTACCCACTGGATTGGCGCGCCGACACACACACACACACACACACACACACACACACACACACAATTCAGTGAATAGAGGGTAAGTCACAGACTGTTTCCGATGTACAGGGGATGGAGAATTGGTGCGGAAGTGGCGCGGCAGGAAATGACATTTTACAATTATCCTTGTACGACTTAATGCCAAATAATTATCATTCTCTCCATCGGAATACCATTTTGGGCCAATTTTACGTCTAGCAACATGCTTGGCAAAGGTCCGTGTGGTCTAGAGAAAAGGACGTACTGAGAGTTTCATCCCGTGGAGCCTTAGTAGCAGAATTGGTGCACCAGAGGTTCGTCGAGTCGAGTCGAGTAGGGCAGAGCAGAGCGCAGCGCAGACGAGACGAGATGGATGGCAGCACTGGCGGCGCAGCGCGCGCCGTGACCAGGGCGGGCGGGTGATGGATCGCGCGGCCGCTCGCATTTCCCATTCATGGCACGGCTCCGGTTGCTTGCGCGGGAATTGCCACCGATATGGGTTTCCGATAGAGCGGCCGGAATGGTTGCGCGGCCGTTTTATAGAATGTGATCTTGGCGCCACTCGCGGCTGTGGAGGCGTCTACGGGTTCCGCTGTTCGTCCATTCAGCACTCTGTCGCCACCCCGCTGTAGATGCCTTCACCGCGCATCGTCGCACGGCACTGAAAGTTCTCGCTGCAGCTCTGGTGCAATGGCGCGTTTCCTTGAGTGTGTCATCGGTAGTGTTCTCTCATTTTCCCCTCCTTGGGGGAAACGGGTACTCGTGAAGCGAGGAGCGGACATCATCTGCATCTACATCTGTACTCTACAAACCACAGTGTAGTGCATGGCAGAGGATTCTTCCCATTGTACCAGTTGCTAGGGGCTATTTTCTTTTTGGTGTGTTTTTTTTTTTTTTTTTTTTTGCTTACCTAAAGCGGAAAGAAAGATTTCTTAAACGCCTTACTTCCCAGTAACAAGTATAAACTCGTTTCATAAATTTTGTACACCGTTAGCATTTACAGTTCTGTCTTCGGTATAAACATTTTGTAAGAAATGTATGCCAATTCTTGAGTGAGCTCTTTGTTGATTGGTGTGAATATAACGGCTTCAAATATGGATGGAAGTTAAAATATTGGCTCTATAGACAAATAGTTAGACACAAAAGTTTAACTCCAGACAGGAATAAGAGATAATTTATTCTCCGTGCCGGCCGGGGTGGCCGAGCAGTTCTAGGCGCTACAGTCTGGAATCGCGCTACCGCTACGGTCGCAGGTTCGAATCCTGCCTCGGCCGTGGATGTGTGTGATGTCCTTAGGTTAGTTAGGTTTAATTAGTTCTAAGTCTAGGGGACTGATGACCTCAGAAGTTAAGTCCCATAGTGCTCAGAGCCATTTGAACCATTTGTTCTCCAATTGCTGACCGGTTGCAGTGTTACGGTTCAGTTAATAGTTAACTTATGGTCAAGGTATTGCTATTCGCAGATGTTTAATTAACGTCATCTGGTAGTTTTCTGCCGCAATGGTAACACCGGCTCCCGCCGGATCACCGAAGTTAAGCGCTGTCGGGCGTGACCAGTACTTAGATGGATGACCGTTCGGTCTGCCGACCGCTACTGGCAAGCGGATGCACTCACCCTTGTGCGGCAAATGGAGGAGCTACTTGACTGAGAAGTAGCGGCTCCGCTCATGAATACAGAAAGTGACTGGGAGATCGGTGTGCTGACCTCAAGCCACTCCGTATCTCCATCCAGTGACGCTTACATGCTGGTGATGATACAGCGGTCGGACAGTACCATTGGGTCTTCGGAGACATGTTCGTATTGAGTTTAGTGTAAGCAGTTTTGTAGGTCTAAGCAAACTGGCGGATAGGGTTGCAACTCTGGCCCTGTTATAGTGAAAACAGTGCTATATGATGTGGTCCAGTTGATCCAACTTAGCTTGTCAATGCCGCTATTTCACACATTTCCGTAACTTTGTATGCATCACAAATATTTGAAATGAGAAGATCGTGTTTAAGGTTGTTGTTGATAGCTGCATACACATTGACCCCTTTATATCGATCTCCAACTTAAAGACAGTTTATGTGCGTAGGTACAAACATTTGGTGTCGCCGTCGCTCTTTTACAGACAGAGAGGACTTGGCGGAGCACGTAGAAGATTGGTCTCCCATAGGGCAGTCCAATTTCCGGGTGCTTTTTAACATCTATATTAATGAGGAGCCTCTCCTCCTTCAAAACGCCTAGTGTTTTACGAGGGCCATCCCACGCCTGATGCTGATCCCCCACCACCGCAACGCAATAGTGCCTGTTAGCTCTTTGCCACGTCTCAGTGTGAGCAGAGCTTTGTTGCCGCGCGATCCCGCCTGTTTGTTCTGTGATCTTTCGACATGGCAGCACGCGTCGAAAGTCCCGCCAAATGTGAAGTGTATAGTGTCGTTTGTTTTCTGAATGCACAAAATGTTCGGCTTACGAAAATCTTTAGGAAAATTAAGAATGTTCATGGTGATAGTGCAACGAACAGCTCTTCAGCGAGGAAATGGTGCATTCTGTTTAATCAAGAAGAACCAATATGTGCGATCGAGATCCTAGTGGGGGCCCGGCAGTCATTACGGCATCAGCACGAACACAGAAGAGCGTCAACGTCATACGTGGCACCAAGTAAAATCACTTATTCCCGAAACTAGAGGAATGTTTGGGTGGGAAACAGTTTGCTAACAATGGCGACCTCAAACGCGCAGGGACTTTGGCGGTAGAGGAGTATAACATAGGGAACTAAAAAATTGGCTCATCCTTACAGTAAGTGTCTTGACAGCTATTACGACTACTGTGAAAGGAAGACTAAGGTACTCTCTGTAAATAAAGTTTTGTGTTGATGTCTTCTGTTTTTATATATTTATGCCGAAAAGTTTTTTACTTTCTTGACAACCTTCGTATATACGCTAACTATCGCGCCACCACTGCCAAATCAGATAGTGTCGAAGTCGTGAACTGCCTATCTGTACCCTTGGAGGAGTTCGTCACTTCTTATAAGGACAATCTGCTCGCACTCAGTCGTGCCACAACTGAAACATGTGTATTCCACGCAAAGAACAGACTAGCTCAAAGAACCTTCAAGCTGACAGCATAGGTCATGCCAGTGGAACAGTGTGCAACCTCAAGATACCTGGTTGTCACCTTTGTTAGAACGCTCTCCTCAGAACACACAACACGAACATTTAACAGAAAGGTGCAGTGAGAAGCAATATCATCTGCAAACTGGCAGAAACTGTGTGGGGTGCGCAGGATTACGTAGCAGGGACCACAGTCCTCGCTTTATCCTATTCAGCAGCAGAGTTGACGTGCTCGATATGGCCTATATCAGTGGTCCACAACCTTTCTTAGACCATTGCGCCTGTGTGCAGTCGGACATTAGCTAGTACCCCCGCGCTTCCCCCTCCCCTTCCGCAACATTATCACGAAGTTTACCTCATAACTAAACTGTAGAATGAAAGTTTTTTTCTTGGAACACTTTTATTTTTAAGAGATGAAACATGAATGAAATTCAGTTTGTGTGTGTGTGTGTGTGTGTGTGTGTGTGTGTGTGTGTGTGTGTGCGCGCGGGGGGGGGGGGGTCGTGATAGAATGAATCGCATGTGCTACCCACAACTCCTCCTCAGGAAAGAAAGCTAACTGTCCACTGTGAGGGTAGGCACTTGCTACAAAACATACTTGCCCTTCGTTGCTCTTCTCAATTGCGGCACTTGCTTGACTTACACACTGCCACTTCATTTAAAATTAACCAAGTTAAAAATATGTGCTCTGTTCTTACATATCGTAAATCGATTGACTGTTGCGCTGCTTAGTTCTAAACTGGCAGAAAATGGAAGATTTCAGGCTGTTAATGCTTTATATCTGACCCCAGCCGCTAATAGTTATAGTAATATTGATAATAATATAATACTATGTACAACACTATAGTAGCCCTCATGTAACTACCGCTGTGTTGTGCTGTCAATTGATTCATTTATCTCTTTCGAAGCGAGCAATGGAACAATTTCTGGACTACTGCAGGTACTATCTACAACTTTTGAGAAGGCATTTTCTCGAGATATTTAGCATTTGTTGCGTATGTGTGTCACTTTTATCATTAGCGCTGTTCGGGACAAAGCACAACATGCGTGTGTAGTGGGTGGACTATGTGAGGAACCTGTAACCTCCACCGCTTTAATGCTAGTAATTGAGAAAAGGTAACTATTGGTAATTCATATAATCAGTATTAGAATCTTACAAAATTGTGATAGTAGTGGTGATCTTTCGAAAATAATATAGTTTCTTTATTGAAACAGAGTCGACTCGTTTAGTTTTCACCCATCAGAAAATTTCATTTTACCTCTTAGGGGGGATAATTACCAGCAGGTTGGGAACCACTGGCCTACTTCGTGTCAAGCAGGTCGACATACTACGTAATGAATAATGCCGTATCATAATATGATGCCTGACAACAATACCCAAATACCAACTGTACAGTCTTGTTGGTATTGTCCCAGCGGACATCGGACGGGAACTGTCGGCCAGAAACGAGAAAGCAAAGGCATTACCTCGGTGGTACACCCGCCATATGGTCACCTGCCAGGCCATCAACATATTAAATCTAGAAAATGCGTCTGTCACACACAGCCTCACGAGTACACTACAACGCACAAGACTACAGATCTGGAAAGAGAGAACTGCACACTTCTGTGACAGGGCAACACCTACAGAACAACTTCACACCGTGGAGTGGACGACCGGGAAGTCTCTCACCAGACTACACTCAGAAGTTGCTAGGTCCGAGGGAAACGTGTGGAAGTGGGGGGCCTCTGCACCAACAAACTCCGTTGGACACGTGTAGATTACCACCCATCCCTTGCACTGTGAGCTGCGTCCTTACGCTTGCACTATGGAGGATCTACACAAGCTAACCCAAACGCATTGGACGTAGGAAGCTTTTGGCTGTAGGCAATACAATAAAAAACAATTATACAGGGAGTTTCGCAATTCCTATTACAAGCGTCTAGAGGTTGTGGAGGGGACTTTGTAGATTATGTTCTGGTAAAGAACCCATGTGCGGTTAGGATGTAAAGTTAATTGGAAGAATTGATAACTTTTTCAGATCTCCCTCACGGTACGCAGAAAACGGAGACAATGAACCTGTGACATGTGTGCTTCACAGGAACGCACGACATGAGTAGTCTTTCGAGTAGTAGTCGCCACGTTCTCTTCTACGTCACGAAGAACGTCCTCTCCATCATCGAGAGGAAGATATGAAAATGATCTGATCTCTATATTAATTCAGTATCCTAAAAGAACATTTCCGACATAGGTTCGTAAACATACTTTATGTACTAACAAGAAGACGGCACGACCGTGGGGTCGGGGATTTGTCCGAAATTTTTGTGTGGTGAAAGAGGACCCTAACACCTTAAGTGGTTAAAATATTAGGACGCACTACCCGGAAAATCCCGGGAAAAATCGATCCAAAGTTTCTTAGGTGCCTTATGAGTATAAAATGTAAATCTATTGCCGAGCCGCCGTCTGGCCTAGATGTTTAGGGCTCGGAGTCTTACGCCAGAGGTCTCGGGTTTGATTCCTCCTCCGGCACTTCTTTTTCTTCTGTTTCATTTTCTTTTGTTATTTCACCAATTATTCAGAAAGTTTCGCAAACCTACATTATCTTTAACAAATTAGTTACATTACTGAATAAAAATTATTTTCTTTTTGTCCAACAACACAATTCATGGCGATGGGTTTTCCATTTTTCATTGTAAATTGCATGAGGGGAAACATTGGGTTCTTAATCAGAATAACAAAGTCAATTGGGAAACATTTAGTTTTTATACATATAATAATTATAAACAAGAACCGCAGTGGTAAAACAAACAAAGCAATAATTTTTGCTACATCTTGCGCAACATATAAAAGCGGATTTTTTTTTTCAATCGCATGGCGTTTGCAATAAATCTGTACAAAAGCATGCCCCATTAACATTTACGAAAATGTTTTGAGTTTCTGATAATTTTGAGCAAACCAGGCATATTGAGTCATGTCTCGGAATATTGGTGACGATAATTGACGGTGAATTATAGAATGAATTTTTATACAATCTTCCTGGGAATTAATTTCACGATTCTCCTGTAACAATGCGCTGCAATTTTGCAAGCAACAGAAGAAAAGAAAAGAAAAAGTGCCGGAGGAGGAATCGAACCCGAGATTTCTGGCGTAACGGTCCGAGCGCTAAACATGTAGGACAGACGGCGGCTCGGCAACGGACTAACATTTTATACTCGTAAGGCACCTAAGAAACTTTGTATTGATTTTTCCCGGGATTTTCCGATTAGTGCGTCCTAGTATTTTAACCACTTGAGGTGTTAGGGGTCCTCTTTCACTACACAAAATTTCGGACAAATCTCGGACCCACGGTTGTGCCGTCTCCTTGTAAGTCCGCCCTTGAACCTTGTAATAGGAATTGTGAAGCACTGCAAAGAACAGTGAGTCACCAAGCCACACACGATTAAACATTTATTTTGCTGTATTCTACCGGATCATATGGTCCTTACTGTATATTTAATCACGAGAGACGATTTGCCCCCACATTATACCCTTCACTGTTCTCTGGTTCGTGATTCAGTCACCGGTAGTGCCTCTCGTATTATACCACGCAGTTTCCTCGTTGCCTAACTGTTACGCCTCGTACGAGTATATTATGAACGGTTCAGTCATCGCCGTGAACTTGCTGCTCTAACACCCTCGGCCTGAGTAAACAAACCTGCAATGTGGTTTCAGTTGAGGCAGCATGGTGAGCTAGTCGTACGGTGAATGCAGGACAGGGCACGTGCCTTAGCCACGCACGGTGCCCGAGCGACAACACCCTCTGCCAGCGCACTTGCGGAGATGCGCGTAGCTGTTTACCCGCCTTTCATCCCCGGCCCCCTATTAATCTAGCTAGCGCGCGCACACAATCGACCGGCCATCGGCCGCCATTATTGCGCTCCCGTTAATGGCTCGGTGATTCCGGGCACGCCCCCGGGCTCTTTGTAAACTGTTTCCTGCGTCCGCCGGCGCTTCCAGCACCTGTTCACTCGCACCGTACTGCAGCTGTCGCGGCTGCCTCTGCGCTAGCCGGAGCTGCCTGTGGGCGCGTCGCCACCGCCAGACGCTCCGTCTCGAGGAACAGCTAGTCCACGATCTTCTCGTTTATCTTGTGGCCAGTACAGCGCATTCAGGCTAGAGAGATCTGGAACGGACCTTCTCGTATAGCTCAGAGCGCTAGCTTTCGAGGCGGGGAGGTAGGTCACATCCAGTCCGAATCCGTTCAGTGGTTTAGCGGATACTGTTCTTGTACTAAGACCGGCTACAAAATGGTTTTAGGCAATTTCTGTACACCGGTTACGTTGATGACATTTTCTTCCTCCACCAAGCGATGTGGCGCAGTGGTTTAATACACTAAACTCGTATTTCGGAGGAATTTTCGCTCGGACAGCCAGATTTACGTCAACCATGGTTTTCCTCAAGTTCTTACGGCAAATGCCGGGACGGTTCCTTCAAAAGAACGCAGCCTATTTCGTTCCCTTCCTCATTCTTGTGGTACACCTACAACCATTCTCCGCAAGCCACCTTATGATGTATGGAGAATGTTTACCCCACTTACTGTTTAAGTCGCGAATCGCTCCCGGTTCAAAAATGGCTCTGAACACTATGGGACTTAACTTGTAAGGTCATCAGTCCCCTAGAGCTTAGAACTACTTAAACCTAACTAACCTAAGGACATCACACACATCCATGCCCGAGGCAGGATTCGAACCTGCGACCGTAGCGATCGCGCGGTTCCAGACTGTAGCGCCTAGAACCGCTCCGCCACCCCGGCCGGCAATCGCTCCCGGGAAGAACGATTGTAGGTTAACTGAAATCTCTAACTGTACGTTCATGGTATTTCCTCGAAATATACTCAGGAGGTATATTGGGTAAAGGAACTTCTTTTACTATCTAAATATTTCCATTCGTCTATTATTTTCTTCTTGCGAATCTTATAAAATTTGTTTTCCTTTTTGAAAATGTACTTTACGTATCACATGCTTTTTTTCCTTCTCTTTTAATGAACAGTGTAAGTATGTAAAAGACAAGAAAAATGGCAACTGTAGAAACAGACGAGCCTTTCTCTGCAGCGTTTTCCTAGTTTTTAGTAGCAAACGACCCACCAACCTACTAAGGCGGTGTGTCACTCTATAATACCGGGTGATCAAAAAGTCAGTATAAATTTGAAAACTTAATAAACCACGAAATAATGTACATAGAGAGGTAAAAATTGACACACATGCTTGGAATGACGTGGGGTTTTATTAGAACAAAAAGAAAAAAAAAAAAAAAACAAAGTTCACAAAATGTCCGACAGATGGCGCTGGACAGCAAAACGTCAGTGACTGCTACCGTGACGGGTGAGAGGTACGCTGATATTTACAGAATCGCATCATCCCCAGCCTGGCTGATAAACACCTGCTGGAACGTACGATGTTTATGCAGGATGGCTCTCCACCCCATATTGCTAGACGCGTGAAAGATCGCTTGCGCGCGTCGTTTGGTGGTGATCGTGTGCTCAGCCGCCACTTTCGTCATGCTTGGCCTCCCAAGGTCACAGACCTCAGTCCGTGCGATTATTGGCTTTTGGGTTATATGAAGTCGCAAGTGTATCGTGATCGACTGACATCTCTAGGGATGCTGAAAGACAACATCCGACGTCAATGCCTCACCATAACTCCGGACATGCTTTACAGTGCTGTTCACAACATTATTCCTCAACTACAGCTATTGTTGAGTAATGATGGTGGACATATTGAACATATCCTGTAAAGAACGTCATCTTTGCATTGTCTTACTTTGTTATGCCAATCATTGCTATCATCATCAGATGAAGCGCCACCTGTCGGACATTTTTGAACTTTTGTATTTTTTGGTTCTAACAAAATCCCATGTCATTCCAAGCATGTGTTTCAATTTGTACCTCTCTATCTACATTATTCTGTGATTTATTCAGTTTTCAGATTTATACTGACTTTTTGATCACCCGGTATATAGGCTGTGAGACTCTTCCAGGAACGTACGATCTCAGACTTTTATCAATAACCCACGCTTTGATGCGGAAAGCCTCCCTTGCAACGTCTGCCTGTGGACTTGGCTGGGCGTGTCCGTGATGCTTTCGCGCTTGTTTAATGAACCTGTTACGAGATCTACTCTTCTTCTTTGACTCTTCTCTGTTTCCTTTCTCAGGCCTATCAGGTGCGCGTCCCAGACTCAGGAATGAATTCAGATAATGTTTACGGACGAATCCTGGATATGTTTGTTTGAAAATGATGGCCGCATTATGATTCACCACAGACGGGGGCAGCGGTCTCACAGTGACTAAATTCGCACAATACATACCAAGGTACAAAGTTAACTCAAGGGCTTATGGTGTGGGGTGCTACTGGGTACAACTACAAATCAAAGTTGAGGCATGTCCAGGGCACTGTGACCAGTGTGTCCTACTTGAATGACGTCTTGCGACCCGTAGCCATACCCTTTCTGCATAACACATCAGACGCCATTTTTCTAGCCAATGCACGGCTACGTGTTGCTGCACAACACGTGTCTTTTTGGTGTCACAGGAAGCCAGCCTTTTGCCCTGGCCCTCCAGATAACCAGACTTCTCGCCAATCGGAAATGTGTGGGATATTGTGAAACGACGCAGAACATAGTAATGTACATGTCCTGTGAATATGAACGTCCTGTCTCTAGTTGTTCCCTAAACACGAATGTATAATCTTCGCTGGGATACGCCCGAAGTTACTTTTATGTTGAGATTTCCCTGCTGCATTCTGTTTGTTGGATACTATACAGTGCACTCATATTGATATTCATATACCGTATTCTCGTATTTGGTTTATTAGGCGACATTGCGGAACGCCTTCTTTAAGCCAAGGAACACAGCACCAGCATGGGCTCCAGTATCTGTTGCTTTCTGGTCTCACGAACGAAGCTAGTTTTAAATCCAAGCTAGTACTCCGTCTCTAACGATCGCTTCGCGGACGGAATGTTAAACAGTGATCTTGCTGCCTTCCTACGTTCTTCACTGATTGGCTCTTCCAACTTTCAGAAACAAAGAACACGCAGATAAACTGGGAATGGCTTAACACATACGAGTTAATATGTGTACCCCAACTGTCTTCGTTTAGTGTTATCCATGTGAAAGTGTGCGGAATTTTTCTAAATATTTGCGAATGGTGTAACTGTGGCGGAACATGGCTGCCAGTACGGTGTTCTCCTAGTGGGCTGTGGGAAACCGCCTAAAAACCACATCGAGGCTGGCCGCCGCACCGACCCTCGTCGTCAATCCGTCGGCCGGATTCGGTCTGGGCGAAATGTGGTCACCCCTATCCCAGAAGCGGCTTGCTAACGCGCGGCTATCGGGGCGGGTATTTGGATGCGCATATAGGTGAAAAAAATACGTGCAATAGGCGTACTGCAAATTGAGAACATCCCAATTATACTGTGTTTTATGGTTAACCTTTTAATCCCTTAAAATCTCTGTGTTTATTCTGTTTCGTTCTTTACAAACTACGTCCAGTTTTCCTTAGAATGGAAAAACTTAATATCTTGCTTTAATACTCTAAAAGTTCGCGGATTGCATACCGCGTCGTTAATGTTTCACGCAACAACGTCGCAGTAGACCAGTTTTGTGAAGTTCTTGCAGTTTATTGAAGCTTCTTGTCGCAAAAGTCAGTGAAAGCAAAAAAAAATCTTCTTTCGTGCTAGAAGAGAGTAACGAAGCGTTACATTTTACCCCGTCAGCAGGAAAGGTAAAGCTGACATTGTGTAAAGAAACTGCAACCCCTTGCATACAGTATAACAGCACAAACATTAAGAAATATCTGAGAATGTACGTTTGGAGTACGGCACTGTTTGGTAGTGAATCATTGGCAGTCGGAAAACCGGAACAGAAGAGAAGCGTTTGAGATGTGGTGCTACAGAAGAATGTTGAGAATTAGAAGGACTAATAGGATAAAGAATGAGGACGTTCTCCGCAGAACAGACGAAGAGAGGAATATATGGCAAACACTGACCAGAAGAAGGGACAGGATGATAGTGTATTAAGACGTGTATTAAGACAGTAGGGAATAACTCTCATGGTACTAGATGGAGGTGTAGAGGGTAAAAAACTATAGGGGAAGACAGCGATTTGAAAATATTCAACAAAGAATTGAAGACGTAGGGTGCAAGCGCTATACAGAGATGAAGAGGTCAGCCCAAGAAAGGAATTCGTAGCAGGACGTGTCAAACAAGCTGGAATACTAATGACTCGAAACAAAGTTAAATTATTTACTTTACGAAAGACCATCGACGTAATATTTCTTAAAGCGAAGCGATAGACGCTTCGTGCGTGGTAAATTCCATAAGAATACCTCCAAATAAGCAGTCAAGGTGATATTCAAGCTAAGAAACGGTAAGGCGCCGTACAACACGTGCATGCGACACCGTGTCGACAGTAATAAGGTAGAATAAGTCCTTTAAGAAATCCGAGCAAAACCAGCCTCACATTTCCCCACAAATAAAGTTTCTGAGCCCTTCGGGTAATGCAGCAGACACGCAACACAGTATTTATCTAATAAGCAGAATGAGTTCTGTCGCAGTACTGCATATAATATATAGCACTGTTTAAGAAGGAAATACTGCTGTTTTATGGCGCTCTCCTTCATTGAGGAAAATATAAATTCGATACCAATTAAATGTAAATGTGCTAGGGATACCTAATCGGGTAGCTTACTGTATATCGCCCTCAAACAGAATTCATCTACATCTACATCTACATCTATACTCCGCGAGCCACCTTACGGTGTGTGGCGGAGGGTACTTATTGTACCACTATCTGATCCCCCCTTCCCTGTTCCATTCACGAATTGTGCGTGGGAAGAACGACTGCTTGTAAGTCTCCGTATTTGCTCTAATTTCTCGGATCTTTTCGTTGTGATCATTACGCGAGATATATGTGGGCGGTAGTAATATGTTGCCCATCTCTTCCCGGAATGTGCTCTCTCGTAATTTCGATAATAAACCTATCCGTATTGCGTAACGCCTTTCTTGAAGTGTCCGCCACTGGAGCTTGTTCAGCATCTCCGTAACGCTCTCGCGCTGACTAAATGTCCCCATGACGAATCGCGCTGCTTTTCCCTGGATCATGTCTATCTCTTCTATTAATCCAACCTGGTAAGGGTCCCATACTGATGAGCAATACTCAAGAATCGGACGAACAAGCGTTTTGTAAGCTACTTCTTTCGTCGATGAGTCACATTTTCTTAGAATTCTTCCTATGAATCTCAACCTGGCGCCTGCTTTTCCCACTATTTGTTTTATGTGATCATTCCACTTCAGATCGCTCCGGATAGTAACTCCTAAGTATTTTACGGTCGTTACCGCTTCCAATGATTTACCACCTATGGCATAATCGTACTGGAATGGATTTCTGCCCCTATGTATGCGCATTATATTACATTTATCTACGTTTAGGGAAAGCTGCCAGCTGTCGCACCATGCATTAATCCTCTGCAGGTCTTCCTGGAGTACGTACGAGTCTTCTGATGTTGCTACTTTCTTGTAGACAACCGTGTCATCTGCAAATAGCCTCACGGAGCTACCGATGTTGTCAACTAAGTCATTTATGTATATTGTAAACAATAAAGGTCCTATCACGCTTCGTTGCGGTACTCCCGAAATTACCTCTACATCTGCAGATTTTGAACCGTTAAGAATGACATGTTGTGTTCTTTCTTCTAGGAAATCCTGAATCCAATCACAAACCTGGTCCGATATTCCGTAAGCTCGTATTTTTTTCACTAAACGTAAGTGCGGAACCGTATCAAATGCCTTCCTGAAGTCCAGGAATACGGCATCAATCTGCTCGCCAGTGTCTACGGCACTGTGAATTTCTTGGGCAAATAGGGCGAGCTGAGTTTCACATGATCTCTGTTTGCGGAATCCATGTTGGTTATGATGAAGGAGATTTGTATTATCTAAGAACGTCATAATACGAGAACACAAAACATGTTCCATTATTCTACAACAGATTGACGTAAGCGAAATAGGCCTATAATTATTCGCATCTGATTTATGACCCTTCTTGAAAATGGGAACGACCTGCGCTTTCTTCCAGTCGCTAGGTACTTTACGTTCTTCCAGCGATCTACGATAAATTGCTGATAGAAAGGGGGCAAGTTCTTTAGCATAATCACTGTAGAATCTTAAGGGTATCTCGTCTGGTCCTGATGCTTTTCCGCTACTAAGTGATAGCAGTTGTTTTTCAATTCCGATATCGTTTATTTCAATATTTTCCATTTTGGCGTCCGTACGACGGCTGAAGTCAGGGACCGTGTTACGATTTTCCGCAGTGAAACAGTTTCGGAACACTGAATTCAGTATTTCTGCCTTTCTTCGGTCGTCTGTTTCGGTGCCATCGTGGTCAACGAGTGACTGAATAGGGGATTTAGATCCGCTTACCGATTTTACATATGACCAAAACTTTTTAGGGTTCTTGTTTAGATTGTTTGCCAATGTTTTATGTTCGAATTCGTTGAATGCTTCTCTCATTGCTCTCTTTACGCTCTTTTTCGCTTCGTTCAGCTTTTCCTTATCAGCTATGATTCGACCACTCTTAAACCTATGATGAAGCTTTCTTTGTTTCCGTAGTACCTTTCGTACATGATTGTTATACCACGGTGGATCTTTCCCCTCGCTTTGGACCTTAGTCGGTACGAACTTATCTAAGGCGTACTGGACGATGTTTCTGAATTTTTTCCATTTTTGTTCCACATCCTCTTCCTCAGAATTGAACGTTTGATGGTGGTCACTCAGATATTCTACGATTTGTGCCCTATCACTCTTGTTAAGCAAATATATTTTCCTTCCTTTCTTGGCATTTCTTATTACACTTGTAGTCATTGAGGCAACCACAGACTTATGATCACTGATACCCTCTTCTACATTCACGGAGTCGAAAAGTTCCGGTCTATTTGTTGCTATGAGGTCTAAAACGTTAGCTTCACGAGTTGGTTCTCTAACTATCTGCTCGAAGTAATTCTCGGACAAGGCAGTCAGGATAATGTCACAAGAGTCTCTGTCCCTGGCTCCAGTTCTGATTGTGTGACTATCCCATTCTATACCTGGTAGATTGAAGTCTCCCCCTATTACAATAGTATGATCACGAAACTTCTTCACGACGTTCTGCAGGTTCTCTCTGAGGCGCTCAACTACTACGGTTGCTGATGCAGGTGGTCTATAGAAGCATCCGACTATCATATCTGACCCACCTTTGATACTTAGCTTAACCCAGATTATTTCACATTCGCATTCGCTAATAACTTCACTGGATATTATTGAATTCTTTACTGCTATAAATACTCCTCCACCATTGGCGTTTATCCTATCCTTGCGGTATATATTCCATTCTGTGTCTAGGATTTCGTTACTGTTCACTTCCGGTTTTAACCAACTTTCCGTTCCTAATACTATATGCGCACTATTTCCTTCAATAAGAGATACTAATTCAGGAACCTTGCCCTGGATACTCCTGCAGTTTACCAATATTACGTTAACTTTTCCTGTTTTTGGTCTCTGAGGACGGACGTTCTTTATCAACGATGATAATGTCCTCTCTGGTAAGCCGTCAGGTATTTTATCGTTTCGCCCAAGGGGGGGTCCCTCTAACCTAAAAAACTCCCGTGTGCACGCCACACGTACTCTGCTACCCTAGTAGCTGCCTCCGGTGTGTAGTGCACGCCTGACCTGTCTAGGGGGGCCCTACAGTTCTCCACCCAATAACGGAGGTCGATGAATTTGCAACCATTATAGTCGCAGAGTCGTCTGAGCCTCTGGTTTAGACCCTCCACACGGCTCCAAACCAGAGGACCGCGATCGACTCTGGGCACTATGCTGCAGATATTAAGCTCAGCTTGCACTCCGCGTGCGATGCTGGTTGTCTTCACCAAATCAGCCAGCCGCCGGAAGGAACCAAGGATGGCCTCAGAATAAAATTAAAATATCTTTTCCCTATAGTGCGCATTTCAAGATAGTTCAAAGTATCAGAACTTGCAACTTCACTTGCATATTCCAGTTAATAGCTAGGCCTTTCACCTGCCTGTAGTGCACCATGTAGCGCGCCTCAGATTATACGGGCCGGTGATCTAGTGCCCACGCGGAGTGTTCTTTACGGAAGGCGGAAGGAAAGCCGTCTTGAAAGTCGTTCACCTGTGTCACTGACAAGTGGACTTCCATCAAAACCAGATGTGACAATGCCCATAAGGGGAACTACCACGCCAGACTCGACCGGAGAAAGCAGCGGCTAGTGCCATGTTACCAGGCGGCTTACTCTAGTACCGCGAGATGGCACACTGCGTTGTAACAACACTCTGCACGTTTCTCGTATCACTTCATACGCAGACGTATTATGCCCATCCTTTTCCCTCTGCCAGTTGTAAAAATATGACGAATGTTGTGGTTGCCTGTGTTCAAAAGTCGCTGTAATCGATTGTGATCCTTTTACCAACCACTCAGTTGTGTGTTGCGGGGAGGAAAAACACTGGAACTTTCCTCTGTTCGTTCTCTCCTTCAAGCGGAAGTTTTCGAAGCATCAGCCACGTGTCGCGATTTGGTATTTCGTCAGTTTTCCTGAAGCTTGTTTCATATATGACATCTATCAGCAATCTGCTTCAGTTATGCTTCTAAGTATCGCCAGTCAGTTCTTGTTGTTAACCACCTTCTTTTCTTCCAGCTTGTACGCGGAAAAACTGGAGACTGCCGAATGAGCAGTGTGGTAATTTATAGCGTATTTCGAGTAGGGGGACATCTCTCCTGGCTGCCGACTTTTAAGCTAATGATAGTAGGAGCAATTGTGTGTGGTTCATCTTCTGGACACATTCGAGGGGTGCAAAGTTCTGCAATTTTTAGTTATTCTACGTTCAGTTGGGTCTGTTTCTAGCTTTTGACGGACCGTCTCATTCCTCTTGAGAGTAACTTCTTTCCTTTCGCAGAGTCCATATCTGCACTTAAGCGAGGCGGTGCAATGATAAGGCACCAGACTCACATTCAGGAGACAGCTACTATTGTCCCAGTCCCTATCGTGCAGATTTAGGATTTCCTGGGGATGGGTGCGTTAAAAAAAAATGGTACTGCCGATTTCCTTATCCTCTACTGCCTCTGACCGTAATGATGTTCGTCTGCGATGGAACTTCAAACTCTATCCTTCTTTCGTTCTTCAATTTCTACACATTGTACACTCTCTAAAGTTCATTTTATAAATATCTACAATGCGGTGGCGTGACGGTTTAACCGGAAGAGCCATACAAAAGTCTACTCTTTGTTTCCAGTATGGTCCTTTGTTAACGCCACAATAAGACACAATTTGAGTCTTATTTTTCGAGATTTCGACGTTGTATTTGTTCACACACTTGATTCCATTGGTGAAAGATTAGTCATAATTATTTTTAATATTTAGCGATTCTTGGAAAAACTGAAATATTTAAATTGTTTTAAAGTTTTGATACCTTACGTTTAGTCACTTGTAATTTAGGCTAACCCGGTTTTGTCCATTCATTCACTCAGACATAAGAAATACTTGGAAATGTTTCAGTTGCCATACTAAATTTGTTCATTAAAATTTCATCAATATTTGTTTTACCCACGTTTACTGCAAGTTTAGATTCCTTGCGTAATTTACGAGGGAATTTTGATGAAGATACCATTATTCATCGTTTTAGCTTAGGCATTTACGGTGTTTAATGAACTAAAGAAGCAGTTCTGAAGGCTAATCCATACCAAGTGCTGAACATCGGGAACAGGATAGGAATACCTTACTGCATTGAGACAACTTCCTAGTGCAGATGATGATTAGCGGATGCCTTCCTCGTGTCACTGGAGAGAGTGTGTGTGTGTGTGTGTGTGTGTGTGTGTGTGTGTGTGTGTGTGTGTGTGTGTGTGTGTGTATATGTGTGTGTGTATATATATATATGTGTGTGTGTGTGTGTGTGTGTGTGTCGGGGATCGATAAGGATTTAAAACAAAGTGAATTATAGAACCAGACGGCAGTCCTTAGTGTACTCCTCTCGAATAATGAGTGTGGTCTAGCGACCATAACGTCCCATTCGAAAGTTGGATCACTAACATCAGTCGGAAATCCTCACTCAAGAGATATTTAGTTCAGGACGATGCCGCAGAGTTTGATAATCAGTCTCTCCTCTCCCGTCCTTTCCTCTCCTTGCCACGAAGATACTGCCAGCAAGTGAACAGTTAACTTCAGGAGTCATTAAACTGCACTTGGATTCGTTACCGATCTTTTGGAAGCGCAGTCGCGTAGTCTTATTACCATCTAATTTTTGTGTTTTGCCTAAAGTGCGTCTAATGACATCATATCAACAATACCGTTTACGCGTTTGCTTTCGTGTGCTCTATTTGAAATGGGAGATATTGTAATAGTATGTTCTGGTAGCTGCTTTTCAATTCATTGTTTTATGTTGGGATATTGACGCTAGCGGAATTCTGTCTACATTTGTGGCTGTGGGGTCCCGCTAGTTACAGAAAGGATAATTGCATCTTGTATAAATATTTAGTACGTTTTAGTCAGTGGTTCTCAACAGCAATTAATATATACTGATTAAATATTGAAATTGTAGAAGAAATAATTGTGGTTCAGCAGATAAAGTACAAAGATATTTTTTTGTACAATGATACGTCAACATATTTTGTAATGCAATTAGTATGCTTGCTGCGACTGGTGTTAAAATTGCAGAGAGGTTAACAGCTTCCACTTTTCATCATCGGTCTAAATGACGATTTAACGCAGATGTAAAGAAATCTAGGACTTGAGTATGGGACAGTAAATTTTTCAGTTTCTGGAAACTTGAGCCCGAATAGGTTCAAATGGCTCTGAGCGCTATGGGACTTCACTTCTGAGGTCATCAGTCCCCTAGAACTTAGAACTACTTAAACCTAACTAACCTAAGGACATCACACACATCCATGCCCGAGGCAGGATTCGAACCTGCCACCGTAGCAGTCGCACGGTTCCAGACTGTAGCGCCTACAACCGCTCGGCCACAGAGGGCGGCGAGCCCGAATAGTTGTCGACGACTTGATTGACTTAGTGTAACACTGGCTGGTACGAACAGCATTAATTCCTCCAATTTTCGGCTGCCTCGATGTAAACATTTTACGAATATATTAATAATAAACATCATAGTAACTTCAACAAAACTTCGATTTACCTTTTATTAACTGCTTCGTTCTTATGTTCTTGTACAAATCCTTCCTTAAATATATGTCTAGGCACATTCAAAATTGTTGCTGTTTAAATTTCGGTGTCTAATGATCTTATTTATGTCTTCATTAAATTGTAATGTGCATGATTGCATGGAAATGAGATAGGGAAAAATGGTGAAGTATTTTTGAACCGCTGAAGCCTGATACCAGAGGGACATTTGCAGAGATATGTTAAACACCGACGAAAGGAAGAGTTAGTGGCCTCCAAGAAACTTTTCTCAGGACGAAATCTAAGACTATTTTTCACTCTCTCACGTATCACTCTTGCAAGGACTGTGGTGGCAGACTGAACGAGATTACAGAGCTCCCACAGAGACCTATATAAGAATTCACTCTTTCCTCAGTTCATCCTGAAACAGAACTGTAAGAGACAACTATAAGTTAACTTTAGCCGCGCCGATTGCCGTCCTAGATACGGCAGCACCAAACCGTAAGATGCTCACTCAACTACCCCCAGCCACGAAAAGCGGTCCCCTGCCGCGGCTGGCGTTACTTTTCGTATGTTCACACAGCAGCATCATTCACCACCCCTTCTACGTGGCGGGATTTCGTATTACTGAAGCAATGAAGTGGCAGCCGTATTGGGCCCATCAATTGAGGTTATTCACTACCTTCGCTGTTGAGTCACTGCTGTTCTTCTTCCGTCAGTGACTTGTTGAAGCCTGGGTCTATTCTGGAAGCGTGTCTCTAGTAGGTATTTTGTCAAGTAACACAATGTGGAACAGGTGCATCGAATTACAAAACGGTTGACGCAAGTTAAAAAAGAAAGAAAGCAGAAGGATAGCGGCTGACAAGTGAATTAAGCTGCTCATAAAAAGTTCTGCACCACTCTTGTTGTCGTTGTTGTTGTTGTCGTCGTCGTCATCGTCGTCGTAGTCTGAAACCTCTGTCTCAGTATTCTTTTCATCAGAGGAATCGCTGTTTAGAGCCACGTGGGTAAATCAGCTAAAAGTAATGCTGCATTCTGAATGAAGTTCAACAGAACACTCCTTGTGCCAGTCGAGAAAAGGGACAGTGCAGCTCAATCTGCAAACATGTCTTGAAAGGCCATTTCAGGCTCACACCGGGCGCGCATTATTACTTTTCGGCAAGAGGAGTTGTTAGCAGGGGTCACAGTGTCATCGTTCGAACATCCACTCTTTATCGTCAGAGACATAACGTTGAAGATCGGGCATCAGACGTTCAGCTGAGTAAAGCATTCGCATCCGACGATCTGGTCTTCAACAGTGTTGCCCCATGAGCGACATACCGGAACCGCTGGTCGTAATCTGATAATCAGAAAGTTTGAGGTGTGCTGATAACCTCTTATTCCTGACTACGCAAATAAGTGAATTCTGCGGATCGAAATTTCCTTCAGCGTTGGGAGTGTACGGGAAGCAGTTCACGTATAGGCACTTCCATGAAAGGCAGCGCAGCGAAAACTATATCATTATTTTGTATACGGGGCACTTATTGGCAAGCACCGTTAGTGTACAGCATTGTCCTCTGTTTAAATGTCTTCCTAAGATATCGTCGTTGTATTGCCATTTCTGTGCCACACCCACGCTGTGAATGTAACACGTAGCCGATCTGACCATCCAGCAGTGAGTCTTTTTCTGTTATTTACATTTATAGTACGTGAAGTTCAGAAATAAAATATGACCACCAAAGCAATGAAATGCAGCTATGAAAAATTTTGGAGAAGGTCGACTTTGAAGATTGTCGATGATCTTCCATTTACTAAAATTAAGGCGAATTTCACGACGGGCCACGTGACGTACTCGACAGCGCTGGGTAATGGTAATCCTATAATCAGTGGCTCGCTGGTTGGAATCGGCCAATGGCCTCTTATTATGTTTTATTTTATTCATTTATTTCGAATACGTACATCACTTACATATAAATTTCATCACATGTACGCTAATTAACACATGTCTGATCATCAAGTTTTATGAAAAATGCAAGTCGTCGTGTTTCTAATTACATATCACACATATTGCAAATGTAAATTCTTAATTATTGTTATTTTATAAAAGATCGTTAGTAAATTTGTAATATTGCTTTTAATTTTAACTATCTTCTATAAAATATCGATGATTAAGAATTTAGATTTGCAATGTGTGCGATATGTAATTCATTAAAAAAATGGTGATTAGATATGAGTTAAGTAGCGTACGTGTGATGAATTTTATATTTAAATGATGTAAGTATTCGAATTGAACAAAAAAAAAAAAAAAAACGAAATCAGTGGCCGTAGCGCGAGATTCGAACCAGCGATCGATTGATTACTCACACTGTAGGTTCGTCGTCACTAGCTAGAGGCACTTACAGTAATTAATGGAGACATTGTTGAGCTCCTTATCTACGTATTCACCGCTAGGCACTTTGAATAGCTCGCGATCAACGTCTGTGTCCTTACATCATAGATTACTGTATCCTGGTGTTGGAACCGATGTGCGTGATAACCATCTTCACCCTTTCGTCATGGTGGAAATGGTGTCCATGAGGATTTTTCTTCGTGTATAAGAAGTTATGAAACGCTAGAGGCGCCCTCGGGCGAGCACTGTCGTGGAGTAACACACCACCTGCATCGAACGTCCCTCGTGTGGCGGTATTAATATACCGCCGAGATATTCGTGATAGGGATATTTGCAGGAAGTGAGAGCCGAAATTTGTAATTGTCAAGCGATGGTTCTCCGAAGCGTGCATTCCTACCTGATCGACAAGAAGTGGTCCGTCGTGCACGTCACTCTACAGTATGGACCGTTCCGTGGCTTTAAGGCTGTTACTTACGACGGCAACGCACCACTTCGTCCTGACCTATAGCCACACACGGGATATGGCATAGTACTCAGAGCCATTTTGATCCAAGTGATCAGTGATCAGTCCTCTGCAGGTCTTACTCCATTTCGTATCAGTCATCTCTGTGTGGACAACAGCCTAATGCCGCATCTGACATTTCCATTAAATTGCATGTATTTTGTAGACAATAACCCTCCCTTAGGTTTCTCGAGGAATTCGCTTATGTCATGTTGAGGACCTAAGATGTAATGACCACTTAAAAGAAGTGGCAGGAAAAGCAGATGCCGGGCTAAGATTCGATCGAAGAATCTTGAGGAAATGTAATCATTCACGAAAGAAGTGGCTTATAAAGTACTTACTCGACTGATGCTTGAGTATTTTTAATTGGTCCAAAAATGGCTCTGAGCACTATGGGACTTAACTTCTGAGGTCATCAGTCCCCTAGAACTTAGAACTACTTAAACCTAACTAACCTAAGGACATCACACACATCCATGGCCGAGGCAGGATTCGAACGTGCGACCGTAGCGGTCACGCGGTTCCTGACTGTAGCGCCTAGAACCGCTTGACCACACCGGCCGGCATTTTTAATTATTCCGCGACCCTCATCAAGTAGGGTTGATAGAAGAGATACAAAAATGAAATGAAATGATCGTATGGCATTGTTGGCCGGGAGGCCCCATGCGGGGGAAGTCCGGCCGCCGTATAGCAAGTCCTGTTTAGTTGACGCCACTTCGGCGACTTGCGAGTCAATGATGATGAAGAACACACAACACCCAGTCATCACGAGGCGGAGAAAATCCCTGACCCCGCCGGGAATCGAACCCGGGACCCCGTGCGCGGCAAGCGAGAACGCTACCGCAAGACCACGAGCTGCGGACAGAAGAGATACAGAAGGTCCAGCATGCACACCACTCGCTTCTTTTTCTACATTCCCCACGTTTACACGCTCTTCTCGTGTTTTGACGCGCGGTCTCTTACTCTGACGAAACATTAATTGCGGAGCAGACACTTCCTGTAAAGGAAGGCACATCCAACCGCTTTACAGAGGCGTTCAACGTATTCCATTGGCAGACTCTGCAAGTGGGGCGTTGTATAATCGCAGGGAGGTTTACTGCTAAAATCACAAGAGCGTACGTTCGGAGAGGGGTCGGGTAACATGTTACTTCGTCTCACATACGTGTCGTGAAAAACGAGCACGGCGAGAAAATTGAGAAATTAATAGATGGAAGTTTATTGCCAGTAGTTTTTGCACTCTGAGTTCGCGAATGGAATGGCGAAGGAGGCACCAGAAGTAGCCCTTGCCACATACCGTCAGGTAGCGTGCGGTATGTAGATGCGAAGTCCTGTCTGCTAAGAAGTCCTGAATTGTCTCACAAATCTGGTGCTGTATTGGGTAATCTCGTATTTTGTCCAATAAACGACAGTTCTCCTCCTTGTGTCTAATTTCTGTTTATGAACGTTTTATTCGCCCGCAGGGATTCGAACTGGCTACCCACTCGTCTAGCCTAGCGACATCGACTGCGGGGTTGGGAGAATATGTAGCCAGCGCGGCTTGACAGGTGGTGCTTCCGGCTGTATTCGTGCTGTGGAGTGCGGAGCAGCCGCTGCGGCCGCTCAGGGCAGGAATGCCGGCTGTGCGCGCGAGAAAGCGAATTGCCTGCCTGCCCCTCAGTTGTGCGGTCGGGTCGGTGTTGTCTGTGGCTGCGCGGCGCTTTCCCACGCCGCGCCACCGCTTCTCATGCCTTGACCCACATCCGGCTCCCGCCACGCCTACCCGTAGCATGCACACCGCTCGCTTCTTTTTCTACGTTCCCCACGTTTACATGCTCTTCTCGTGTTTTGACGCGCGGCCTCTTACTCTTACGAAACATTAATTGCGGAGCAGATACTTCCTGTGAAGGAAGGCACATCCAAACAACTAGAAAGGGTCAAATATGAATTACATCCGTCATTGGCTAAGTTGTTAGGGCGGTGACTGCTTTTTAAATTTAAAGTACATATATAATTTCTTGCCAGTCTCCGAGTTTTTAATTCATTCGATAAGCGTTTCGATGGCTAACGATCACCGTCAGCTTAGGTTGCGTCTTGCACTGTTAATAATTAAATTGTGTAGCAATAGAATGTATATATGTTACGTCGCATATGATTTAAATATGTAAAAGATGCTCACAGCTGAAGAATAGAGCAGTGCGTATGCTTCATTCTGGCGCTGAAAATCGCATATACTTTCCTCTGTAGTAAGGCACACAATCATCTGTGTTGCAAAGCTTTCAAATCCGTGACGAAAAGAAAAACCCTTTTTTGCTTTCAATATCTTGCTCATGAAATTGATCTCCTATGTTTCCAATCGTGTGAGATGTAATCCCGTGATAGAAGAGTTACCTGCGCATTTTAATTAAAACGGCAACACGAATCGGTTTTTCAGAGTTTATCGGTTAACTGTCGTGTTCAGTATCCACTGAAAATCACGATGTGACTTCCAAAATAATTCCAGAACTGCACAGTCAACAGGAGTCTACATTGATTATGCACTCTCATAAGGCAAAAGATTACGACCGCTGCCCACTAGGAGAATGAATGCTGCCTAGTTGCGTTGCTGGCACAGGACGCGGTAAAAAAAGTATATCACAGCAGCAGCGCCAAATGAGGAATTATTCTAGCGGCGATACGGGCCGTAGATGGAGAGATCTACTCACATCAGCAACGTTGACAAAGGGCAGATCGTTATGGATCATACTACGTACATATTATTGCGGACGTTTTGCTGTTTTCCATGTTTGATTTCTTCCTCGACGGCTCTGGCCTCCTCCAGCAGACCTTTCCATGTGGCGGCGCGGTAGCTCAGCGTGTTCAGTCAGAGGGTTAGCTGTCCTCTGTAATAAAAAAAAAAAAAAAAAACTGAGGTAACGGCTCAACACTAGAAAGAAAAAGTGGCTGCAGTTGTTGCCTCTGGTTCTCGGGGTCCGGGGTTCGATTCCCGACCGGGTTGGAAATTTTCTCTGCCCGGAGACTGGATGTTTGTGTTGTCCTAATCATTTCATCATCATCATTCGCGACAGTGGCTAGATTGGGCTGTGAATAAATCGGCCTGTGTGAAAGTTGGGACTCCGTACGGGCCCTGATGACCGCACAGATGAGTGCCCCACAAACCAAATCATCATATCAGGCTTCAGCTCCCCGTCCACAAACCATTTCCCCGTAATTTACTGGAGTAGCATCACGCTTGTTTAGACAACTGCCGTCATAGACAACTGCCGTCATAGACAACTGCCGTCATAGACAACTGCCGTCATAGACAACTGCCGTCATAGACAACTGCCGTCATAGACAACTGCCGTCATAGACAACTGCCGTCATAGACAACTGCCGTCATAGACAACTGCCGTCATAGACAACTGCCGTCATAGACAACTGCCGTCACATATCTCCGGCAGCCTATCAAGGTATTGTCAAAATCTATGGCACGTATAATCCCTTCTGTATTGTGTTCCAAAGGTGCACCAACAAGCTGTTAAATAGGTGGTCGTTGTGTACGTGTCTCCACATGTTCTTCCACCGTACACGCGCGTTGCATTCAAACAGTGGAAAAGTAGGCGTATCCCTTTAATTAGTACATAGCCCATATTTTGTGCTCCTTGTCTCCGGTTACTTGTTAATTCTAGATTACTCAAGTCTCGTAAAATTTAAGATTGCAGTTGTATCTCTTCGTGGTTCCCGCCAATCTGGACACGTGAGCAACTTTTGATCTTAAATAACCTCGCGTTGTTAACATTGGCTGAATTATTTACTACCTGACACTAAAGGTTTGCTTGCCCCAGTTACCTTGTAATGTCGTGATGTGCCTGTTTCCTAATAGTGTGCATATCTATTTTATCACTTAGAATTTATCTTAGAGCGGCGTCTTATGTAAAATATCAAGCTGTCACTGTCGCACCTCCTTAGTGCTGATCTCGCCTTTTGGTGCTGGAAGCAACGTAATCTCGATGGTGCTGAGTTTGAGTTTCATTAAAGAAGCTAATACAGACACAGACAACAAAGAATTTAGTGAAGGGGAACATTTTTTTGTAGAAGATAATGTTCCGTGTACAATTGACAGTGATGTAGGTCCAGACTTTTAAGCGGAAAATGGAGAATCAGACGAAAAACCACTGGGGTGATAGCTAGGTCTTGCTTCAGTTGTAATGATAGTTTCTAAAACGGGAGACTCTTTGCTCATTCTGTGTGTGAAATACTCTTGAAGTTAAAATAATTATTACGATAATACACAACAAAAATGACTTATTTTCCAGCAACATTTTCAGCAGTAAATCTGCCATTACAGAGTATAAAATAGGTCATTTTTTAGTTATTTTGTATAAGGCATACCTTTGGAGAGCAAACAGCTGTAATTAACTAGTGCATAACCTATGACTGACACCTTCCTTTGAATAAAATTTGGAGTGGAAAAATTTACGATGGTTTAGTAGCAGTGTAACATCTCCTCCTTCCTTTATTGCTCTAGGGTTAAATTGTTGGTGTCTCTGTAATTGTCTATTTGAAGTGATTCGCTGCGGAAAATGTTTCTTCCTTTCACGCCAGGTTTATACCATTGTCGGAATGACAGTTCCAACTCGAGCAGTATCGTGGTCAAACCTACCGTCTGGCGAATGATTATTTTAACTTCTTTTTTAGATGAACTAAGCGTCAGGAGTGATTGGCTGTTGTTCCCGAAGTGTTATGTTTCCGGCAGCAGCGCAACCCGTACTCTATGGAAGCGAGTTGTGTGCTACTGTAGCATCATAGTAGGTAGTACCTCTCTGCTCGCAGAATCGAAAACGTACAAAACTGTTAGGACGGTAAATAACTTCCTTCCTTCCGCTCATCTATCGAATATTCAGACAGTTCATTCATCGTGTTAATGTATAGAATACCATTTAAGCTTTCGCCAAGTTTTAACGTCATATTAGCGAAAGAGTGACTCTTGTAATGGCTGGGTTTGTGCTGAGAAACGTAGATATGGTTCTCCTTTGCTATCTTAATGGAGATTAAATCTTCTCACTGCCATCCAGAAGTGACAGAATGTCCCATTTCAGCAGAACGAAATGTCGCATTAGATCAAGGTTGACGTCATTACCCTTCGCACTACTAAAGTGTAAGACCGGCTTAGTAATCTAGCTGAGGCAGTTCCTGCAACCTTCGCAGTATGTATGAACTCGGTAGTTTTCCTAGCTTCAGGTGACTTACTACTTCGACTATGATTGTGATGCCCTAGTCTGCTGCAGTCCAACGTTCTCCTGTTTGGAGCGTGTCAAGCAGATCCCAGTACGTGTCTGCCTGATGAAAAATTTTAGTATGCAAAATGTGTACCCTGAAACATGTGGTCCACATGGAATCCCGATTTGGTTTAACAGGGTGTGCGCGATTGTGTTGGTCTTCTACTTAGCTTGCACCTATCGCGCAAAGTCTCAAGCGAGTGGAAAAAGCGGAGGTGACTCCTGTGTATAAGAACGGGAAAGGAACAGACCCGGAAAATAATAGGCCATTATCCTTAACGTTTGTTTCCTGCAGAATTCTTGAACATAGTCCAAGTTCGATTATAATCAATTTCCTTGAGATGAAGACCTGCTGTCGATAAATCAGCACGTATTTAGAAAGTGCCGCTAGTGCGAACTTCAGCTTGTTCTACAGTTACATGATATGTTGAGAGCGACGGAAGGCAGATTCCTTGTTCATAGATCTCGGGAAAACGTTTGATACGGTGCCCCACTGCAGACTGTAAACGTAGATCCGAGCGCACAGATTAGAATTCCAGAGGTGTGAGTGGCCCCAAGAATTTATAACAGAATCCAATACGTTGTCCTCTACATCTACGTGATTACTCTACTATTCACAATAAAGTGCCTGGCAGAGGGTTCAATGAACCACCTTCAAGCTGTCTGTCTACCGTTCCACTCTCGAACGGCATGCGGGAAAAACGAGCACTTAAATTTTTCTGTGCGAGCCCTGATTTCTCTTATTTTATCGTGATGATCATTTCTCCCTATGTGCGTGGGTGGCAACAGAATGTTTTCGCAATCGGAGGAGAAAACTGGTGATTGAAATTTCATAAGAAGACCCCTTCGCAACGAAAAACGCCTTTGTTTTAATGATTGCCACTCCAATTTACGTATCGTGTCTGTGGCACTATATCCCCTACTTCGCGATATTACAGACCGAGCTGCCCTTCTTTGTACTTTTTAGATATCATCCATCACTCCCACCTGATGTGGACCCCACACCGCAGAGCAGTACTCCAGAATAGGGCGGACAAGCGTAATGTTAGCAGTCTCTTTAGTAGACCTGTTGTACCTTCAAAGTGTTCTGCCAATGAATCGCAGTCTTTGGTTTGCTCTGCCCACAATATTATCTATGTGATCGTTCCAATTTAGGTTATTTGTAATCGTAATCCCTAAGTATTTAGTTGAATTTAAGCCTTCAGATTTGTGTGGCTTATCGCGTAATCGAAATTTAGCTGATTTCTTCTAGTAATCATGTGAATAGCTTCACACTTTTCCTTATTAAGGGTCAATTGCCACTTTTCGCACCATACAGATATCTTATCTAAATCATTTTGCAATGGTCATCTGATGACTTGACAAGACGGTAAATGACAGCATCGTCTGCAAACAGTGTAAGACAGCTACTCAGATTGTCTCCTATGTCGTTAATATAGATCAGCAACAACAGAGGGCCTATAACACTTCCTTGGGGAACGCTGGATGTTACTTCTGTTTTACTCGATGACTTTCCGTCTATTTCTACGAACTATGACCTTTCTGACGGAAATCACGAATCCAGTCGCACAACTGAGACGATACTCCGTAGGCACGGAGTTTGATTAGAAGACGCTTGTGAGGAACGGTGTCGAAAGCCTTCTGGAAATCTAAAAATATGAAATCAATTTGATATCCCCTGTCAGTAGCACTTATTACTTCATGAGTATAAAGAGCTAGTTGTGTTTCACAAGAACGATATTTTCTGAATCCGTGTTGACTATGTGGCAATAAATCGTTTTCTTCGAGGTATTTCATAATGTTCGAATACACTATATGTTCCAAAACCCCACTGAAAATCGACGTTAGTGATATAGGCTTGTAATTCAGCGGATTACTTCTACTTCCCTTTTTGGGTATTGGTGTGACTTGAGCAATTTTCCAGTCTTTAGGTACGGATCTTCTGTGAGCGAGTGGTTGTATATAATTGCTAAATATGGAGCTATTTTATCAGCATACTTTGAGAGGAACGAGGGCAAGTGTTCATCAAAGACAAGGTTAGTATCAGGAGTGCCCCGAGGAAGTATGATAGGACCGCTGTTACTATCTATAAACTCGCACGCAAGTAATCTAACGGACCTGGTGTGTATCAATCTTCGGCTGTTTGCTGATGGTGCCGTGGTATACGGGAAGATGTTAATAAGTGACCGTTGGTTCAAAGCGTTACTTACCTCCTCAGCTTGAACGGCTGGAAAAGCTTCCGTCCACAGAACAGACGAATCGAATGTGAACCATTCATTACAAGCGGGCTCTTCAGAGATGGGAATAATTGGACACATTTATTTCGCATTTATCTTAGCACAGGAAGAAACGTAATTGTGCACCTGCGCCAAATAACCAGTGACAGCAAAGCCTAGATAGTAACGAGAAAGCAACGCGCCGGTCATGTATTTGTACCGTAGGCGTATCGAGTACTGACGGTCAAGTTTGCACAGAAATGGCATCAAGTCGGCTTCTTACTAGTGATTACATGGAGTGCCCGGATAGCGGCTTGGCGTGTTGAATGGAGTGCCGGCGAGCGCGTTTTTCTCGGGAAGTTTTTGTCGCGGGTCGGAGAAAAGCACGCAGGTGGAAAATGTCGCACGCGGCAGCCGAGCAGCGTTCCTCCTTTAACGGCTGTGGTGGCGACGTCTGCTTTTTGCGCGTTCCGTGCCGGCCTGGTATTCAGCACTGTCACGGTTCTGCCAGTCTATTCGCGGCAGGGAAATAGCAGCTGAGCGTCCGGTACGTTCCGTAAACCCAGCCCTGATCAAGGCTCCTTAGGTAAAACAGAAGGTTCACTCGACGATACTTACCCAGTCAAAACAGCATGCGGAAAATGGGGGCTTGCGTTACATGCTAAGACCAAAGCCGAACAATGTGGTATTAATCTGCAAAATGTTACTATTCAACAACGTCACGCTGTGACGGCCGTAAGTTACTGGATATGGGCAACATACACCATCGCAAACCGATATCGCACTAACTGGACCACTTTAACCAACATTCCAGCAAGTGGTTAGGGCAATTAATTTGCGTTGGTAAGGATCTGAGTTCAAATCCTTCTCCGATAATGCAGATTCCCCTTGTTTCAGCATCAAAACGAGGGGCAGTTGTGTTCCCCATTGCCGTGCAGACGAGCTTGCTGTAAATCACTATCTATGTTGGCTACAACAGAGACATTGAACTCCAAACTTACTTACTACCTAATTTCCAACCACGATAAAGACCTCCGTCGACTCTCCTGTTCATTACGGTATTTAGCAATATGTGTCCTTGTTGCACGTGAATGTTTTCTGATATCTTCGACCTAATTTCTGTAGGTGCTGTTCTCTATCTTTTCTTATCTCTTGAAATCCAGCAGAAACATTCTTGGACCATCTATCACCCATTTCCAAGTTACATATCCCACCCCATTCCATTCATTTTCAGTGCAGTCATATTTACGTGTTCTTCTCCAGTCTGTTACTTTATCCATATATTTGTTCTTTCTGTATCTCCTAGGTGGTTCAAATTCTCGTCTGACAATCTAACTTCGATGTAATTTGTCCGGTAGCCTAATCCGTTGACATAGTCAGAGTCAAGTTGGAAGACGTTCTGACTTGTCAGTCAGCGTCCAGCGACGCTAATGTGAGGTTGTGTTTGCCGTGTCTGTCGCACATCACGGATTTCGAACTACGCGACAACGTTATATTGTGTTTCAAGTTACAAAAAACTGACAAAGAAACTCGTGAAACGTAGCAGTTTGTGTATGGCGATAATGCTGTAACTCTGAACATTGTTTTCTAATGGCACGAACGATTTAAAAGAGGAAATGAGTCAGTAGAAGAGGAACAACGTTCAGGACGTCCATTAACCTTGTAGCGACCGCTGTACACGTCGACTGCTGTGGTCCCGCGCGTTAGCTCCATTCGCGATATCCGTAGATGCAGTTGCGGCGCGAGCTGAGTGACTATGCGGTGACAAATGAATGCCGTCAACCACCAAGTTAGTGTCCGCCACTTCGAACGCTGTGTTAATGTTCATTTCTCACTCCTTGGAGTTGTAACTCATTTACTTTTTGTTTATTCTGTGCTGTTCTTGCTGTATACTGAAAAGTCGCGTATAGCAACTGATTCTTTCCCTTCCGTGATTTCGCGGTAATAAGTGTTCAAGCCTATTCTCAGCGTGCGACTGAGCACTTATTAAGTACCGGTAGCACTACATGATCTGAAGTTCCCGTCAATCTCAAAAACAGAAGACACCAGAAAAGTGGCAAAAATATTTCTTCCAAACAGGCGAATAACTAATCGATATCTTGCCGTAGATCTCGGTACCTCGTAAGGGTCCGTGCAAAGTATTTCAACCGATAGTTTGCGAATGAAACGAGTGAGTACAAAATCTGTTGCCAGACTTTTCAGTGGTAGACAGAAGAAAAAACATGTGTCGGTTGCACGAAGTTCAAGAATCATCTTCACTCAGATCCGGACTTCGTGTCCAAAGCTGTAACTGGAGGTGAAACTTGGGTCTTTGGGTATGACCCTGAGACGAAAATTCAGAGTTCGCAGTGGAAAAACAACCTCCTTTCTCTAAAAAGGCACGTTAGTCAAAATAGAATTTCAGTCGTACTGATCGTTATTTTCGATATTGAAGGCGTAGTGCGATCGGAGCAAGTTCCAAGGGGAACAGCTGTAAACCCCGAATTTTAAAATGGCGTACGGCAACGTGTGCGGAACGATTAACGAAGAAAGAAACGAGAAAAATGGGCCGTGGCTTCCTTCATCACGACAACGCGCCGTACGATAACTCGCATTTGATACGCGACTTTTTGGCCGGAAAAAAAATGTTCCTGTGAGTCCACATCCGCTTTACTCACAAAATTTAGCACATGTGACTTCTGGTTCTTCCAAAAAACTAAAAAAGTGCTTAAAAGAAAACAGAGCAGCTGAACGCCCTTCCAAAATAAGTAGACAAAGTCAGGATTTCAAATTAGGAAACGTACGTCACATTCAGCGTGAAATGAAGCAGGAGCCCTCCTGAGTCACTCTAAGAATATTTTATAAGAGAATGAGAACAACCATTTGCTTCGTAAACTTTGTACTTGATTTTGTGATTATTCAATTGCCCGTAGCTTGTCAGTCTCTCTCTCTCTCTCTTTCTCTTTCTCTGATTTATTCTCTTCTCACTCAGACGCTATATGTCAATTACATGCTGCTTAGTTAGCAAGAATGTGTGTTCCGTAAACAGTGGTTACTGCTAAGGACGCTGTTCTAAACTTGGCTCTATTACGTCATAGTAGCTTGAGTTGTACGTGTTGCTTACATACGCATTATTGATGGTACCGCTACTTTCCTACGTCTTCAAACTAATCCAAGACAACATCATTTGTAAATAAAATAACGGAAAATTCTGTTGTCGCCGAGATTTCTGAACGGCACGGTGTGGAGTAAATGGGGTACAAAAAGAGGACACGCGTGTCGGTTAGCAAAACGGTATAAATGCTCTTATTACTGAATGATGTCATTAATTGGTCTTCAAGCTGTAGATCTGTAAAGTAAATAGTAAGACAATTAATATAAATAACAGGTGGACATATAGTTATTTAGAAGCTGTGAGGCAGTTGCTACGTAACATAGTAAAGTACCAAGCTCGTCTTAACAGACATGTACACTGCAAACATTGCACTCATGAACGTTACTGACTTGTAGTTCGAACGGCCTAAAACATCTTCGGCGGTGTTGCTGCTGTTTGCGTTTCGCTTGTGCAAACAACTTCACCTGCAAAGAGCTCTCTCTCCCTGTTTCCTGTGTAGGTCCAGTGAGACAACACAGTTCTTACTGAGAGCGCGAAGATTACTTTAACTTACCCGTTTATTTGTTGTAAAAGCTCTTTTTATTTTGCGTAACGGTTGCAGAAAAATAATAAAATTGCATTTGACGTGAGAACATACATTCTAAAAGTCAGTCGTGCTGCTCCTTCGAATTTGATTCTCATTCTCTAGAAGGATGCAAGGAATTACTGATTTTTTAGAAAACCATTGTCTAAAAGTAGCTTTTATCTCGAAGGATGTGGTAGTTGGGAGTTCCACGCAGTTTATACAATACAAAATTATTCAGTTTTTGGACTCTCAACAAAATGAATCTCTGTAGGGGTCGCTATGATTTTGCGTTTGGCGCATATTACACCATATGTAGCTGCGTATGAAATTTAGCTAACATATGGAATTTTTGTTTAGACTTGGGAGGAGGTCTCTATCTGTCTGCGATCTCGAGAAAATGGACCCTATGCAGCGAGTTCACTCCCTGTCTCACGCACGCGGGACTGAAATATTCACAACATCCCTCATATCTCCAAAGCCGCTCGAGACATCGAAACGAGATTTTGGAGAATGATGGCACATAAGGAGGAGACTCCTTTGACAGTTCGTAAACACACTGAACTTTCTTACCCACTGCGATACACCAGAAGCTGTACTTTCTATTTCAATTTTTTCATTCGAGCGACTGTAATTCTTTAAGAGTTATCGACAGATAGTGAAACAAGAATTTCCTAGTATGAAAATAAACATGAAATTTCTTCTCTTATATTACCGCAAACCGACACAATGAATGTAAACGTAGGCTTCCGCGGCTGTTGTCACACTCCAGTGGAAAACGCCTGTTTCCGCCAATAACAACACGTAGTGCAAACACCAATAAAAGAACACCTAATACCCTTACTCCTCACCTTCATATCCAATGACAGCACTCTTACATAGTGTAGAAATAACCATACTAGCACTAATTCAGCAGTTAGCAATACACCCTGACGAAGGCGTCTTGCAATAGTCGCTGAAACGTCGGAATTTTATAATTGACAGTGCTGCCTCAAACCCAGAAGAATTTTATTGAGCTCTCTTGTCGCCAGTTACTTCTTTAATGAAACACTCTCTTTCAGAAGTCAGTTACAATAGCTGTTGCAAAAATGAATTTGTGCAAATTATACTGTGCTTTGGCAAAAGAAGTACAATTAAACCAGTCAAGAAGGGAAATGTGTCTGTTACTCGTAAATGGTGATGCTTCTTCGGCTGAGAAAAGGTTAACAATTCACACAAATATACACTCCTGGAAATGGAAAAAAGAACACATTGACACCGGTGTGTCAGACCCACCATACTTGCTCCGGACACTGCGAGAGGGCTGTACAAGCAATGATCACACGCACGGCACAGCGGACACACCAGGAACCGCGGTGTTGGCCGTCGAATGGCGCTAGCTGCGCAGCATTTGTGCACCGCCGCCGTCAGTGTCAGCCAGTTTGCCGTGGCATACGGAGCTCCATCGCAGTCTTTAACACTGGTAGCATGCCGCGACAGCGTGGACGTGAACCGTATGTGCAGTTGACGGACTTTGAGCGAGGGCGTATAGTGGGCATGCGGGAGGCCGGGTGGACGTACCGCCGAATTGCTCAACACGTGGGGCGTGAGGTCTCCACAGTACATCGATGTTGTCGCCAGTGGTCGGCGGAAGGTGCACGTGCCCGTCGACCTGGGACCGGACCGCAGCGACGCACGGATGCACGCCAAGACCGTAGGATCCTACGCAGTGCCGTAGGGGACCGCACCGCCACTTCCCAGCAAATTAGGGACACTGTTGCTCCTGGGGTATCGGCGAGGACCATTCGCAACCGTCTCCATGAAGCTGGGCTACGGTCCCGCACACCGTTAGGCCGTCTTCCGCTCACGCCCCAACATCGTGCAGCCCGCCTCCAGTGGTGTCGCGACAGGCGTGAATGGAGGGACGAATGGAGACGTGTCGTCTTCAGCGATGAGAGTCGCTTCTGCCTTGGTGCCAATGACGGTCGTATGCGTGTTTGGCGCCGTGCAGGTGAGCGCCACAACCAGGACTGCATACGACCGAGGCACACAGGGCCAACACCCGGCATCATGGTGTGGGGAGGGATCTCCTACACTGGCCGTACACCACTGGTGATCATCGAGGGGACACTGAATAGTGCACGGTACATCCAAACCGTCATCGAACCCATCGTTCTACCATTCCTAGACCGGCAAAGGAACTTGCTGTTCCAACAGGACAATGCAGGTCCGCATGTATCCCGTGCCACCCAACGTGCTCTAGAAGGTGTAAGTCAACTACCCTAGCCAGCAAGATCTCCGGATCTGTCCCCCACTGAGCATGTTTGGGACTGGATGAAGCGTCGTCTCACGCGGTCTGCACGTCCAGCACGAACGCTGGTCCAACTGAGGCGCCAGGTGGAAATGGCATGGCAAGCCGTTCCACAGGACTACATCCAGCATCTCTACGATCGTCTCCATGGGAGAATAGCAGCCTGCATTGCTGCGAAAGGTGGATATACACTGTACTAGTGCCGACATTGTGCATGCTCTGTTGCCTGTGTCTATGTGCCTGTGGTTCTGTCAGTGTGATCATGTGATGTATCTGACCCCAGGAATGTGTCAATAAAGTTTCCCCTTCCTGGGACAATGAATTCACGGTGTTCTTATTTCAATTTCCAGGAGTGTAGATCGCCAATTCTGTTGGAATTTTGGTTGAATCCGATAACCCGTCGTATTTTTAACACTGAACGGCTGGAATGGAAACTTACCAAAGTATCTTATTCCTTTTCCACATCTGAGCAGTATCAAAGTAATGACGAGCGTACCCTTCAGGCGGAATGACACGCACATGCCTGATGCTGGTTACTCACCTACGTCTTGCCACACTGACAATGCGTGGTTCGAGAATAAAGTAGTTGGTATCGAGAAAAGCAAACATTTGATACGTGGCACAACGCAATGGTCAGTGTATCGTCAGCAGGTGAGAGGAATGCGCGCGACAGAATGCGTCGTTCAAAAGACATTGTCATGTAAGTAGATATACATTTGTCAGCAATACATTTCAACGAATTACATATATCAAATCACCACACTCTTTCAGGATACTCATACTTTCGGAATAGTACCCGTCACTACATTTTTGTAGCCTGTTCTACAATTAGTTTATTAATGCTGATAGTGTGTATGCAACCACTGAATTACTATACCTCGACGAGCCGATTAAAACATCGTTATTCGTGAGGGCTTCTCAATTTTATCTAGATTGCAGTGGAAATGTGATGTCCACATGTAAGTGGTATAATGTCTCTTATTACATCCATATCCAAATAATGATAGTGAAACTTAAGTAGGCCTGCTTCATATCTCGGACGCTTTTTACCAGGAGCTCAGTGGGGTCATCCCTGTGGAAATTAAGCCTTTTCGACTTTTTGTAACATAGAGATACGTCAGCATAACAGTCAGCAAGTACATAACCTTGTTTCACTTTCCTGCCTTGTTTCTAGATCACATGATTTCATAATATTCCTTCTTCCTTAATCACTACCATCACGATGAATTGTCTGTCCCTTCTCATCCACGTCTACATGGCTACTCTGCAAATCACATTTAAGTGCCTGGCAGAAGGTTCTTCGAACCACCTTCACAATTCTCTAATATTCCACTCTAGTACAGCGCGCGGAAAGAACGAACACCTATATCTTTCCGTACGACCTCTGATTTCCCTTATTTTATCGTGGTGATCGTTTCTCCCTATGTAGGTCTGTGTTAATAAAATATTTTCGCATTCGGAGGAGAAAGTTGGTGATCGGAATTTCGTGAGAAGATTCCGTCGCAACGTAAAACGCCTTTCTTGTAATGATGTCCAGCCCAAATCCTGTATCATTTCTGTGAAACTCTCTCCCATATTTCGCAATAATACCAAACGTGCTCCCCTTCTTCGAGCTTTTTCGATGTACTCCGTCAGCCCTATCTGGTAAGGATCCCACACCACGCAGCAGTATTCTAAAAGAGGACGGACTAGTGTAGGCTGTCTTCTACGTAGATCTGTTACATTTTCTAAGTGTCCTGCCAATAAAACGCAGTCTTTGGTTAGCCTTCCCCACAACATTTTCTGTGTGTTCCTTCCAATTTCTAAGTTCTTCGTAATTGTAATACCTAGGTATTACCGAGCGAGGTGGCGCAGTGGTTAGCACACTGGACTCGCATTCGGGAGGACGACGGTTCAATCCCGTCTCCGGCCATCCTGATTTAGGTTTTCCGTGATTTCCCTAAATCGTTTCAGGCAAATGCCGGGATGGTTCCTTTGAAAGGCCACGGCCGATTTCCTTCCCCATCCTTCCCTAACCCGAGCTTGAGCTCCGTCTCTAATGACCTCGTTGTCGACGGGACGTTAAACAACACTAACCTAACCTAACCTAACCTAGGTATTTAGTTGAATTTACGATCTGAAAACATAGTGGAGGCAGAAGATATAATTCCAGCGGCTAATGGCTTACCATTTATTGAACTGTCCATTGTTCTTGACAAAAGAATAAACAAAAAAGTATACAGATATATGTAACTGAAAACTGTTATGTACTAACGAAAAGAGATGGAGCGCCTAAACGGCGAAAAACGAAACACGACTCAGTGACAATACAATTCAGTTTACCGGAAGATTGTATTTTTCGGATGGGAAATACTTCCACTGCCCATATGCGCCATGCCGAAGTGAGCATAAGGCAGGAGTGCCTTCCCGTTCCCCGCCTCATCCCTCCCGCGGTGCTCGCGTGACGCGAGGCGCGAGAAACTGTGCCGCAACCACAACGCCGCGCCACCTGGCGCAGGCGCGCGTCGCGTCGCAATTTGTGCGGACCCATTTGAACCTGTGAAGTCTAGTATCCTTTACTAGCTATAGAAAAGTAGAAAAGTCGCTTATTCACACAGTGGACTGATTCCTAATAAGAAGACATTCTGCTATGAGTATGGTTATATAATCGAAACCAGTCACCAAGTACAAATAAATGGCTGTCTGAACACTTTGAAGATCAGATTTTGATACAAAGTCGACGCTGTGAACGTCTGCCCATCAAATTGGAGTCGGTCATCATACAGCTTGCCCCTAGTTTTTTTTAAAAAAAATCTGTTATATTCTTTAATTAGCGGGTGGCGACTACTTCCTGCACCGAGTACCAACTTGAACTTTACTTTATGGAGGGTAACTCAGGTTGTTGACCAATGGAACACAAGGTAATTCGTCGATCACGTTAGCTTGGAACTTCTTGGGCAGACGAAAGGTCGTACCGACCGAGCTATCCAAACAAGACTGGCGACCCTTCTTCACAGCTTCAGTTCCTCCAGTATTTCTCTCATGCTTTCCAAACTTCACAGAAACTCTCCTCCTTACCTAGCCAGCGCTAGAGCCCAAGGAACGTAGAACGTAGCAGAGTAATGGATATGCCGCAGACTGTGTGTGGGTTCCAGAACGAGTCTTTCACTCTAGAGCAGAGTGTGCGCTGTTTGCGAAGTACCTGTCGGATATAAACGTCCTCGGACTCGGGTATTGAGCTGTAAAAGTTCAGTCGGTAAGAGCATTGTCAACGGAAGGAAATGTTCCAGTTGCGAGTCCTTGTCCAACACACAATTTTAATTTCCAACACACAGTTTTAATTTGTTAGGACGTTTCAAAACAGCGCACACTCCGCTGCACAGAGGAAGATTAACTCCGCCTACCTCTATGCTCCACAAGCCATGTTACGGTGTATGGTGGAGGGTACTTCGTGTACGAAGACCCTTCTTTTTTCCCCATACCAGTCGCCTATGGTTCGCTGGAAGGACGATTAGTGGTAAACCTCCGAATCTCTTTAATTTGATCTCAGTGGTCGTTTCGCGAAATATACGTGGGAGAAAGCAGTATATTGCTTGGCGGTTCTAGTAACGTGCCGGCCAGAGTGGCCGAGCCGTTAAAGGCGCTACAGTCTGGAACCGCACGACCACTATGGTCGCAGGTTCGAATCCTGTCTCGGGCATGGATGTGTGTGATGTCCTTAGGTTAGTTAGGTTTAAGTAGTTCTAAGTTCTAGGGGACTTACGACCACAGCAGTTGAGTCCCATAGTGCTCAGAGCCATTTGAACCATTTTTCTAGTAACGTACACACTCCGAATTTCAACAGTAGACCGTCCCGTGATACAGAACACCTATCGTTCAGCTTCTGCCACTGGAATTGCTTGATCATCTCTGTGATGCTTTCGCGCTTACTAAATGAACCGGTAACAAAAACGTGCTTCTCTTCTTTGGGTCCTCTATATGTAATAAACGGAAATCACTGTATTGATTATGTTATAGAGTATCATTTTATTCAGGTTAACGGATTTTCAGCTTACAAGGCCATCATCAGACTTTAACTAACTCTCCTCGCCAAAGAAGTTACAGTGTTTGCAAACAATACCGAAAAAGAAGTCACTCATCTAGGTCAGCCACAAACACATCTTAAACATCATCTTTGACAGAGCGGTGGTACTGCAGTCGAAACATAAGAAGCTGAACAACGAATGATAAAAGGAAGCAAACAGGAAATACATTAACACAAAACTCGAAAACAATACTTGTATAACAGTTTACATTTTACTCGCAATAAAAAAAAAATTTACTTCAGAAGACTACACATGGAAAGTGATACAGAAACCAATTAAAAGAAAAATTAACGATTGTGGCAACAGAAGGTACGGAGTCAGGGTTGCCACAAGTGCTAGATATCAGGGAATATCAGGAAATTTCAAAAGTGTCAGGGAAATATCACGGAAATTTCAAAAGAACACAGGAAAAATCCTGTTTTTGTCGCAGTAGATGATTTTTTTTTCCTCTCTCGCGGGCAAGTGCTCTACCATCTGAAGGTAGGAAACGAGATACTGGCAGAAGTAAAGCTGTGAGACCGGGCGTGAGTCGTGCTTCGGTAGCTCAGATGGCCTTTGACAAAACATAGCGGAGTTTGCACAATGTCCTAATGCGCTTGCAGTTGTGACCGAATCCTGAAACACTGGTTTATTAAACGAGGAAATGTGGTCAGTTCAGGTCAAAAGTACATGAAAAATCACATGTTCGTTATAAAAACAAATGTGTATTTCTTTAACGTATCTTGTTGCAAGAACACATTAATTCTCATTTCAGCAGCTATCTAAGACTTAAAAATTGCATGATTCCATTACATATAATGTGATACATCAGAAAATTCCACATGCCTGTCATGTAGAAAAATACTCAAATATTTCCGTGCCGTCATTTGCCAAAATCTCGTTCCAGTAACTCGGGTCATTTATGAGGCATGAGGGACGCTGTGAATATTTTATTTTCGCATTTGCAGGTACAGTCTCAAGGTTCGGCCACCAAAAACATACAGGCAGGGGCTGCGGGCATCAAAGAATCTGCCGGAAATATCAGTGGCTCTTATGGAAAATCTGTTTTTTGTGCGGTATCTCACCTTCAAAGGCACACCAGCTTTTGATTGTTGCAGGAGAGTTGTCAACAAGCAACTTTCCATTCTCAGTCATGTTGCAATTCTTGCATTGTTGTAGTAATGCATCATGGTGAATCCAAGAAAGGTGAAATTCAGCGATGGATGGCTGGAGGTTTGAGGGCATCACGGCCCACAAGACTTCAGAATTCCAGGCATATTGCGCAATATGAAGCAAGTCTTTAGCTTTCAGCAACCTGTGGAAGATGACCGTAATCAGTCATATGGAAGGATCCAAGCTCTCCAAGGCAATTACAGCAGTCAAGAAGACGGCGGACGTTCGTCTTTTTCGTCAGTCCTCGGTAAATGAAGTGCTCTGACTGTAAAGTGACGCATAGACTGCTAAAGGCCTAAAGGCTGCACAACTTCTCACTGACCATAACGGGATTTTATCTTCAATGACTGCACTTCTTTCTTTTTGCTCTGCCATTTTAATGATGCATTAGACCATAAATGGGTGTTCCAATAATGCTTTAAAAATTAAGGGAGGTGAACAGGAACATCGCGAGCGAGCTGGGAAAGCTTGCCAACAGAGTGGCACTCAAAAGTGACCGACTGACTTGGGCATTTTCGACATACCCTTGCACAGCTTGATGTAACCTATCCTTTTCTATAGTCAAATTTTGGCGTTCATTATGGAAGCTTACCACTGGTTATTCAGTGAAGAGGAAAGATCGGCAAGATATGCGTTGCCGCACTGCTTTCCCGTTGTTTCTTTTCCTCTTGCTTCTTCTGTAGACGAGGGGGTTGATTTCGTTAATCTCCTCTTCATCACATGTGCGTTCTGAAACTGGACATACCCATCTATTGACAACCACTGTTCTTCTCCTGATGATAAGTACCTGTCAACTCTCTTGATTTAGGAGGGAGATTACCGATTTTCAGCATTGCCTCCCACATCCTGATTATTCAATCATTTATCCTGATTTTTAGCTAATGATCATCAAACCTATGACGGTTGTTTTGAAAACCCATTTCAGTTTTTGGCAAATTGTGGGAAGTCGTTTGCTTATTAGTCTTTTTGATCGATGTCTCCCTCGGAGTTTGTAGAAATCAGGAAGTAGCATATGACATGCTGTAGACTATACTTTTTCCTGTTTCCTGCGCATTTTTAGAACGTATACTCATATTGCTCAGTTATGTGCTCTGTTTGGGCTTGTGTTGATGGGTTGTCACTGTGCCAGTGCTACTAAGTTAGTACTTTTCTCACCGAACGTGGTGATTGAGTACCTATCTAATAGCTAGTGGGACTTATGTATATTTTTAAACATGTTAGTGTGGTTTTACAGTAAAATTCTTTTAAAAATCACTTTATCCATTCAACATCTGGAAACTATTAAGTTATTAACTTTTACTTGCTCTTGAATTTATATCGCCTAAACATTTATAATACATGGTATTCTGTTTCGTTCCTGTATTTTTGTGCATTCCAGCATGAATAAATCTGCAACTGCATGCATTGTGCCAACCTGTAGTACCGGTGTTAATGTGGGATTTTTTACATCACTGGATATTTTTTAGCGCTAAACATTACTATAGTAAAGGCACAGTATACCCAGAAATGTGCTGAATGGCTACGTGACAGTGAATTTACAAACTGTTTAGAAAAAATGTTTGGCAATGACACAAGAGTACCTTGCAAATTTTGTCCTAGTACTTTGTTTGGAGCTTATGCTGGCATATAAGCCATAGCGGCACAAAAAAATCACAAGACAGCTGCAGCGCCCTAAACAAAAATACCTTTCAAAACCATAAAAAGTCTTTAGAAGTGAATCAAGCTGAGGGTTCCATCACATCATTTGGTCACTTAAGTGAGTTGTACGTGAGTAAATGCAGACAATGATGTTGCCTGAAAACTTCAGATACACAGAAAAAAGTGTAGTGCAGTTACAAAATAGGGTTGATAAGTATTTAAATATACAGAAGTCTTTACATCTTTTTGTCAACTTACATCTTTACTTACCCTTGAGATCTCAAAATGTATCGGGGAAAAATGCTAAAACCTGTCTGGAAATCAGAGAAATATTAGAGCATTTCACTTGGGGACACTTCTGACAACCATGAGGAGTACACAGATATTTACAATGAAATAAAAGAAATGAATAAATACAGGAAAGTGAAGGAACATTGCCACTATCAATTCTACTTGGTTTGGATCTCATATCGTTCACTAATATTAAAGTATTGGTCGAACGAGTGTTTTGTTAGCTGCTTTCTTTGTTGATGGACCTACATTTCCTGAGGATTCTTCCACTGAATCTCAGTCTGCCATCTGCCTGTCCTGCGGTTAGTTTTATGTGGTCGTTCCACCTTAAATCCGTCCGTACACATACTCGTAGACATTTTATGGAAATTATTGCGTCCAGTGATTGTTCTGGAATTATGTAATCATACGATCAAGGGTCCTCCTGTCTGTGTATACGCAGTGCGTTACATTTGTTTGTGTTGAGGATCTTCCTGTATTTCGCTACAAGTTTCTAGCGTCGCTACTAACCTGTATACAAAGGCATCATCCGCGGAAAGCCTCATGGAACTTACGATGTTATCTACTAGGTCATAGATATATTGTGAAAAGTAGTTGTCTTATAACATTCTTCTGGGGCACACCCGAATGTGCTTTCACATGTCAAGACTTCTCTCCATTCTGAATGACATGCTGTGTTCTGTAAGCTAGAAACTCTTCCAACCAACCACACTGTTCGTTCAATATTCTTATCTGCCTACGGCTTCGTTTCTCTAGAGATCTACGCACACTGCATCTAAAAGACGGGCAATTTATTTCGCAAGTCAAGTTGGTAGATAATAGTTTTACTTCCGTATGTATTCGTTGAACGTTCCACACAAAGCTCTGCTTACCCTAATTTTCCTGATTAACTTATATACGTATGTCGATAGGCAGACGCGTAGAGAGGTTCTCGATGCTTGCGTAGATTTAATCCATATTCTACATGTCCTAAATGTAGTGAACCTCAGGGATACAAAAGAGTTAAAAAATTAGACCTGTTTTTCGTTTGCGATTGAATCAACCATATTTGTGAACATGTAAATGTTCACGTATTCACGTGCGTGAAAACACATATGGGCTGTATTTGACAAGTATTGTCAGATGAAAAAAAATTATAAATGTACCTGCACTGTTAATATTTTCAGCGCTGAAGATTTACAGAAGTGTAATCCTTCATAGAACTGTTGTTACATGGTGTTATTAGTAACATATAAATGAGTTATTTTTACTAAGAAATTCGTGGATTAAGTGGGAAGAGTGGGGCAACAATAAATCGTTGAGACACCTTTTAAACTGTAAGATCAGTAACTGAGGTGTTTTTCGTCTAAAGTAACTGCCGCTATGGTATGTGTTGATTCTCGTAGATATGGGTACAGCGGATAACTAATCAGATGATTATGAAATCAGTAGTTCTGAAGAGAGAAAGAGACTTCGACAAGCTAGACTAGCGTGCGAAGTTGCATCAAAAGAGACTAAAGAATACAAGATCCACGTTTCTATTATTTCTGCTATTAGCTTTGTGAACGGAGCTTTTGGCTGGGAAGAGGAATGTATGTATTATTTATGGTAATTGATGTGGAATCTGTAGTTATCGTGCTCAGTTTTGTAACCGGCTTTTTTTAAGGGCATTCTTGAAAAAAACTTGACTTCCGAAAGTAGTATTTAGTTACAGGAGTTAGTATAAAATATGTTTCACACTGTGAAATGAAACGACGTTCATCGGCTATTTTGTGGGAAACTTCCGCTGGAAATCAAAATAGCTTCTCTTCGAATATCGGTTTTCCATACGTCTTCTGCAGAACGATCTTACACCTCTCTTAATAATTAAAGCTAACGCCGCCGTCATGAATTTCAGTTTTATGCATTACTCCTTATGTTTTACAAGTTGTCCAGTATTTGCTGTTGTTGAATTTAATTCAGTGTTATTTTCAAAGAAGAAATAAAGGTTATTCTCATTCAATTTACTCTTGGATCGTTAAAACATAATTTTTGTCAGAACTGTAATACTCGTTCTCGGCCCTGCTTCTTATATGGTGGTGTCACCTGGTTTGTATTTAATAGCCTTGTTGCCGGAAAACTTGAATTTCACGCCTAACGTAACTCCGCCGCCTTGGCGAAAAATTGATATCGATTACCTTCAGCTGATTGCCAGTCCCTCCTACGGCAGGGTAGTTACTTGCGAATTTAGTGTAGACGTTCAGTTGGTCGGCCTTGTTTACAAGACATGAAATACCTGTCAGTGTGGCTTCTCGAGATCGAACGCTCTCGCTCCTTTCGAGATGAATATCCATGTAATTATTCAACACCAAGGCGTTTGTCTATCGCTAGGAAATAACAATTTACCTATCATTTTAATAATGTTGAAGCTGTAGTTTGAAGAACTGTTTTGGAGTTTAGTACCCTGAACAGCTAGTTAATAACCAGGTTCATATTTTAGTAGACAACATCTTTGTGTTAACGACGTGCAAAGCTAGTTCGATAGACAGCCGAATTGAAAGAGCAGTAATGTTAGTAGACAGTACCAACAGAACAGCGCTCTTGTGTGTGTGTGTGTGTGTGTGTGTGTGTGTGTGTGTGTGTGTGAGAGAGAGAGAGAGAGAGAGAGAGAGAGAGAGAGAGAGAGAGAGATCAAAATCAGGTAGGTGAAACAGGAGATAATGTACGTTTACAAACTATGGCAACACGAATGGTCACAGGTCTGTCTGACCCACGATAGGGTGTCACAGAAGCTTACATACAAATTTTGACGAACCAGTATTGAGTGAGTAGTCGACGAAGACACTACTGCATACTGCCCGCAGCGACTGCGAAGACAAGATCAGACTAACTGCCGCTAACAGTCGGTGCAGCTGATCTATCCGTTTTCTGCAACTTTTGCTGGTTGCGTCTCTTAGCCCAATTTGGGAACAGTTCTGAGCTAACCTAACTGACGACCTAGTCAGGATGACAGCACCGTCGTCCAGTATACCCGCACGCCAGAGCGCTGCCGTTCACTACACGTCGTTGTCAGTGCCCTGCACAGCCCCACAACTAAATGTAGACCGCCACGTTTGTTTAACACTTCTCCTCGGACGATTTCAGTTTGCCAACATTTGAGTCGTATATTTTTTACGGGCTTACGTCAGCCGACACATTTTCGGAAATTAAGAAAAACTGTTTAGGTTGTATTTTAACTTTATGTTGGCATCTTTATTCGCATTGTTATAAGACGCAAATGTGATTGGCAAACAAAACATAGAATTTTAGTTGTTATATTTCGGTTATATATACAGAGGGGTCAAAAAATGTATCCACTGTTTAAAAGTCTATAACTTGCAAACTAATTGACGGAGTTGTCTCATTTTTGGTGGAAGTGTTGCTTAAAGTCCAACTTAAAGATATCACTGTAAGTGTTCGAAATGGTCACCATTAACATCCACACACAAACGATGCCGCCAAACTGCAGCACGAACTACTGACTGCAACGTGTTCAGTTGGATATTTGCACATGAACGTAAGATGGATTCTCGAAGTTCATCCAATGTGCGTGGCTTTTGTCGATGAACGACGTCCTTTAATGTTCCCCACAGGTAAAAGTCCAGAGAGTTAGGTCTGGGGAACGTGGTGGATACTCCAAATCACCTCTACGGCCTATCGATCTTCCTGGTAGGTTTTCGTCGAGATACGCCGTAACACGATTTTGGTAGTGGGCTGGGGCACCATCTTGTTGAAAGTAAAGTCTTCCGTCTCCATACAAGTCGCGGATGGCAGGTAAAATGGATGTCTGAAGCTTCTGAAGGTACACCTTACTGGTAACTGTGCCGTCAAAGAAGAATGGCCCAATCAAGCACCGGTAAGACAACCCACACCACACATTTACTCCTGGCAAATTCACGGCTTTGTCTACATGAACGTTCGGATTTTCGGCGGCCCAGTAAATACAGTTGTGGCGATTTACTGTACCATTGAGTTTGAACTGTGCCTCATCAGATCACACAATCATCTCTGCAAACTCTTTATCGTTGCGCACCATGTTAGTAAACCACTCGCAGTACTCCGTTCTACGCTCTGGGTCGTCCTCGTTCATTGCGTGTAGCAATCGTGGGATGTAGCACTTCCACTTTGCTGCCTTCAATATTCGCCGAACACTTGAGCGACTCACTCCAGTTTCACGGGCACACTGTCTCACAGACTTCTGTGATGAGCGAGTGAATTGTTGTAACACACGACGGGAGCTGGCTGGCTGGACTTGTTACTGTTACAGGTCGTCCAGATCGTTATTTGTGTACATCTTTAACACAGCCTTCGTCTTCAAATTTGTCTCGAATGCGACGAATCGTTAAACGTGTCGGTGGCTCTGTTTGATACTCATTTCACCAATGCCGTTGAACCTCATTAATGTTTTCGTACTTAAAATACCACTTCAAAACTGACTTCCTTTCATCGAATGTAAGCCTTTCGCCAGCCATGTTTACTCTAGTAACTGGGTGCAACTAAGAACAAAACACTGACTATCTGGCGACTGTCATCTGACAAAACAAAACAACGCAATACAACGCTTGTGTGGCGATTGCCGGAACTACAAACTATTACACTACCAAAGATGAGACAACTCCGTCAATTAGTTTGCCAGTTATGGATTTTTAAACAGTGGATACATTTTTTTTGGACCCCTCTGTATACCATTAAAAGCTGCAAACTGATGGCTTTATAAAAAATGTAGAAGATACTGATCTCGGACGTTCCTTGTTATTCCCATTAACGTTATTTTGATTGCATACAATCCAATACGTGCAGTTCTGCATTTCCCATTGCTGATGCATCATACCACGAAAATAAACCATTCACTCGTCTTGGCGGTCGTCCTTCACAGGCCAGTTCAAAATTTCATCTTAGAAAGGTAGGTGTTCATCAGGCAGGAGACGTTGGGGTTTTCTATGTCCTTGAGTGTATTGGACTTCATTGGAACCTTTCCGGACGGATAAGCCAATTTTTCTGGCGCAGTCAGTGGACCACGTTGGAGACTTACAAGAAAAGAGTGACTAATCAGTCCATTGATAATTGTAGAAGCTGTAATACAAACCATTTTTGTTAAAAACAAAATGTGAAAAAGTACTTTGAGTTTCTTCACAGAGTCTGGATTTCCTGTAGCACGGCTGTCGCCTTGACTTTAAGTCTAATATTTCCAGTAGCAGCAACCTAGCTAATAAGAAATTTACCTGCTATAGAAATTGGAAGAATCACCTCTGCGAAATCCTGCACAGCAAATAATCTGTCCTGTTTACGTAGTTTTTTTAATGATTAAATCTCTATCGCATAGGAAAAACTGTGTCGTCTCACTGTGAAGTAATGATGGATGTTGTTGTTTCTCCTAGAATGAGTTAGGTACAACAGATTTCTGGTGAGAGTGTTACTCTTATTCCGAGCGGAGCAGTTGCCTAAGAATAGATGAAATTCAATGTGATCTCCTGGTATATCTTTATATAATAATTTACAGATGAGCACACTTAATTTTGACTTTTTGCCTTCACTCATGCGATAGACATTTACGGTGCTTGAATCTGTTTTTAAAATCTGTAAACAACTTACATTGACTGGTGCTGCTATCTGAGCTTCAGTTTCAAAAGGGCACGGGTCACAACTGATGCGTCTATAGTTTTAAACGGGCGCGAGCAAAGACTGCTGCACCTATAAAAAATATTGTTTTTTTCAGGACCCTATATAATCTACGTTAACTGACGTAGTAGTTCCCCTTTAATGTCAGTTTTTGCAGGTACATAAGAAGTACCTGAAGCAACAGCAAATTCAAAATCACCAAATTACGGACTGATGCCATTACAAAAATAGATACATTTATTCACCGAATAACGTGTAAGAATCCACATTTCATTTAGCTATACAACTAGCCACGTTCTCTCTTGTGTCTCATATTGTCGTAAAAATATACGTAGTTGGTATTTTTTTGAAATTGTATCAGCTCGTTGGTGTATGATAATTCGTTTATTATAGCACAGTTAAAAAAAGTCATAGAGAGAGGAATTTTTCTCCATAGTGGAGTTCGTGGGTCGGGATGAGGATCTGAGAACGGAGGGCGAACTGGTTCAAATGGCTCTAAGCACTATGGGACTTAACATCTGAGGTCATCAGTCCCCTAGACTTAGAACTACTTAAACGAAATTTCGTCAGGAACCACCTGAAGATGGCAGCGTGTACGTCTACCGAAATATTGTGGAGAAATTACGATGCTACCCGGTCGAATACCCGAGAACTGTTCAAATTGGAAATACGCCGGGAAAACTTCAGACCGCATATCACACACATCCATGGCTCGTGGCAGGATTCGAACCTGCGACCGTAGCAGCAGCGCGGTTCCGAACTGAAGCGCCTACAACGACTCGACCACAGCGGCCGGCGAGGGCGAACTGAATGGAAATGTTGTATTTAGGTGTCAACCATTCCACATTAAAGCCATTCACACGGCCGCATGACACGCTACAAATCGGAGCCCTCTAGCGGCAGAGGGTTGCGACATGGGTCAGCGAAGCGGAAAAGTCGATCGAGTAATATGCGTGACATTTTAATACCTCAACCGATATTGAGAACACCATAAAAAGATTCAGGCCCAAACGTGTTTCAGCATCTTTCTGCTGTCGTCAGTAGGTTTTCTTTATTCAAATCTGTAAAATGTGAGCATGTTTTAAGTGATAATGACTGTACGAAAAATTCGGGAGGATGACTCTTCAAACTCGCATCTGGCCATCCAGATAAAGATTTTCCGTGATTTCCCTAAGTTGCTCCAGCCAAGTGCCGGAATGGTTCCTTTGAAAAGTCACGGCCGATTTCCTTCCCCATCCCTGCACAATCCGAGATTGAGCTCCGTCGATGTCGACGGGACGTTGAAGCCAGTCTTCCTATTGTTAATGTACGAAAATTATACCTGAAACAGCTGTCGTTTCTTGTTGTCATTAACCTAATTTTACATCACAGATGTATGCAGAACTCTTTGTACGTCATGGCTAATGTAGCTTTTCGTCTGCAGCTAAATTTTGTTGGCGAGTTAGCACACTAGTTTGTATCTGAACGTAATTTTCTTGTGTAAAGATATTTCGCGAATATATTTGCGATTACTTACTTCTAGCATTCGCAGCTCCTCTTTCATGTGAATCAAATATCTTCACACAACAAAATTACGTTCAGAAATAAAAGTGATGTGTTAACTCGCCAACCAAATTCACTTCAACATAACTTAGTTGCAGATGATAAGCTACCAGCACTCGATAACGTCAGGTGGGGTCCTGCATAACCTTATAACGTAAAACTAGGGAAATGACAACGATAAACAACAAAAATATTTTTACTCGTAATTTTCGTAGATTAATCATCACTTACAACATCACTTACAATACGTTTAAATAAAGAAAACACACCGACAATATTAAAAAGGTGCTGAAACGTGTTGGGGACTATGTGAAGAAAGATGTTTTGCATAACAGCGGACCTTGGGCCTGTATGCTGTAATTTTATCTGAAAACACGGCCAGTGCAAGAACAGCAAAACCAGATGACGAGCATTTAATTCATTTCGATTATTTGTTATAGGTACCACGCTTGTTTGCTGATAGTAAAGGAAATGTGAAATTTATGAAAAGGATCATCCACTATTGTTGTGTCTGTTCAGGCGCAAAAAGCGCCGCTCAACTTTATCAAAAATTGCTCTTCAGTGTATTATAAACATAATTTTGATGTTAGCGCTCAACGTGTTTTAGCTATGTGAGAAACTTTAATACGAGAAATCAGTCGCTGTTATATCCTTAATTTAACTAAAGTTTCTGTTGAGACGGTTATTAATACGGAGCAGTTACTATCGTCTCTGGTCAGCGATTACGTTCTAAATACTCAGAACGTGTTGAAATATTCTCTGTTGGTTCACCAGTTGATACACAATGACTCTGACAACGTCATTATCGTAAACGTAATTTGTTCATACTATCTTCCGAAGTAGCTTAGCTTGTCAGTGTGTGTGTCTACTAGACTGATGTGTCTTACTGCAACGGAAAAGGAATATTTATCAGTATACGACTTGTAATTAAGGCAACGGCCTTGCCGCAGCGGTGCAACAACGGTTCCCGTCAGATCACCGAAGTTACGCGATGTAGGGCTCGGCTAGCACTTGAATGGGTGACCATCTGGTCTACGGAGCGCTGTTGGTAAGCGGGGTGCACTCAGCCCTTGTGAGGCAGACTGAGAAGCTACTTGATTGAGGAGTAGCGGCTCCGGTCTCGGAAACTGACAAACGGCTGGGAGAGCGGTGTGCTGGCCACGCCGGTCGGTACCGTTGGGCCTTCATGGCCTGTTCGGGAGGAGGGTATTTATTTATTTATTTGTCGTAATACTTCGAGTCTAGAAGACATAGGATATAACTCATTTGTTTCTTTTGTACTCATAGACAATTCATAAGACGTATTCTTTATTAACTGTATTTTTTCTTTTTCAGGTAAGAAGCGTTTAATGACCTTGGAACAATAGAAGACAAACACAAGAAACTCGGTGAGTATGTTAATAATTAGGAAGCAGTGAAGCATCTTCCGTAACGTTGCAGTGAATCTCTGTGTTGAATAAAGTGAAAAAAATTGCAGTACTCTCTAATCAAAGTCATTATTACTAGTGCGTGATCTTTAGTTTGATATTTTGGTGTAACAGTAAGTACAATTTGATTAGATTAGTTGGAAATCAAATTTCTTACTCTGTGGCATGAGAATAGTCATTTGTTCGTTATCTTGCGCGTAAGGAAGCAAACATGCTATTCCTGGGCTAGTAGTCCCTCAATGACACGACTAGAAGCAAAAATTGTGCGGCAATCCAACTATCGGACTTTGTAGTTATGCAGTACGTATATTCAGATTGTTTCAGTCGGTATATACGAAACCTCTTACCGTATGTACTTGCACAATTTCATGCTTTGAAAACGCTTACGGAACACTTTCTTGTGTATATGGACTAGCGCGATTGCACACACACACACACACACACACACACACGCAATAATCTCCTAAATCTCTTCTTGATGTCCAACATAGTTTCAACTTGGCCGTCTCACCTACTTGAGATGTGAAGATGGTGACACAAATCACAACAAGCCATTAAACGAATATCGTCGACGGAAATATCGGGACGGGTCAGTAAAAAGTAATCCAGCTTCGGAAAACATCTATAGAGAAGACACGGCAGATGCAACTTCACCATTTTAACACACGGAAAAACAACATGTTACTAACTATACAGTTAATCTGCACAAAGGAATTCGTATGGATCAGTACACCAAAAACTATATGGTTCATACTTTCAGATAGAAATGTTTCGGTACTTCCTTCGACTAGTATGTATTTCATTCCTAAAATACGAAAGTCAACACTGAAAAGCATTGCTGTTTCGAAGATGACTTACTAAAAGTTTATCAAAACAAATGACATAACAGTAGTAGTGGAAAGGAAACACCATAAAAATTAATTTTCTCACAATAGCTTTAATTATCCACATTTCATGCGTGCATACAATTTTCAGAAGAAATGAAAAACACCTCGTGAAGATGCTGCAACAATACCGTCATTTGACGTCGTGTAAACAAAATTGTGTTATATAGCTAAGAGCATATGCACCGTTAATTTATATATTTTATAATTCGCAATTGGTCTAGAGCCCTCAGATCGTTGTTACGCTCTCTGAGTGGTACCGTGATAATTGGCAGGTAACTAATTTTAAGTGTATAGGTACACAAATATATAAAGACAAGTTGTTGTTATCGATGTTAACAAAAATTTGAAAAAGTTCTTACTTGATTTTCTTCAAACTTTTACCCGGTAGTCTAGTAAACTTTCCGACGGGCATAGACTATACATTTCTGTAGTATATAGAATATAAATGTATAAATGGGAAGGGTTGATGGCAAAAATTTCGAAAGAATTTTTAGACGATACTCTAACAAACGTTGGGTCGAACATTATGTGGAAAAAATGTCGAGAAATTCTTGACCAATATGCTTAAGGTTTTGACAGAAAACTCTAATAAAAAAGGAGAAAACATAAAAATGCAGTAAATGAAGCAGGCAAAAGGGAATACAAACGTCTCAGAAATGAAATCGATAGGAAGTGCAAATTGGCTAAGCAGGGATGGCTAAAAGACAAATGTAAGGATGTAGAGGCATATCGCACTAGGGATAAGGTAGATACTGCCTTCAGGAAAATTAGAGAGACCTTTGGAGAAAAGAGAACCACTTGTATGAATATCAAGAGCTCAGATGGAAACCCAGTTGTAAGCAAAGAAGGGAAAGCAGAAAGGTGGAAGGAGTATATATAGGGTCTATACGAGGGCGATGCACTCAAGGGCAATATTATGGAAATGGAAGAGGACGTAGGTGAAGATGAAATGGGAGATACGATACTGCGTGAAGATTTTGACACAGCACTGAAAGACCTAAAGCAATTTACAGTTTGTACAGAACCAGATGGTAGTTACGAGAGTCGAGTGGCACAAAAGAGAAAGAGTGGTTGAGAAGGCAGTGAGACAGGGTTATTTCCTACCTCCGATGTTATTTAATCTGTATATTAATCAAGCAGTAATGGAAACAAAAGAAAAATTTGGAATAGGGATTTAAATCCATGGAGAAGAAATAAAACCTTCGAGGATTGCCGACGTCATTTTAATTCTGTCAGACAGCAAAGGACCTGGAAGAGCATGCTGCGAAAATGTGTGGTTTCAGTTTCTTTCCCGCAGTCAGTTTCAGTTACACTAGCAGGGTATTTACATACAGTAGTAGATAAATCGTTTCTCCCATATATATTCATTCTGCTTTTATATAATTTCAAACAAAAAGTGTGTATCCAACTACACTATTGGCCATTAAAATTGCTACACGAAGAAGAAATGCAGATGATAAACGGGTATTCATTGGACAAATATATTATACTAGAACTGACATGTGACTACATTTTCACGCAGTTTGGGTGCATAGATCCTGAGAAATCAGTACCCAGAACAACCACCTCTGGCCGTAATAACGGCCTTGATACGCATGGGCATTGAGTCAAACAGAGCCTGGATGGCGTGTACAGGTACAGCTGCCCATGCAGCTCCAACACGATACCACAGTTCATCAAGAGTAGTGATTGGCGTATTGTGACGAGCCAGTTGCTCGGCCACCATTGACCAGACGTTTTCATTTGATGAGAGATCTAGAGATTGAGCTGGCCAGGGCAGCAGTCGAACATTTCCTGTATCCAGAAAGGCCCGTACAGGACTTGCAACATGAGGTCGTGCATTATCCTGCTGAAATGTGGCTTTTCTCAGGGATCGAATGAGGGGTAGAGCCACGGGTTGTAACACATCTGAAATGTAACGTCCACTGTTCAAAGTGCCGTCAATGCGAGCAAGAGGTGACAGAAACGTGTAGCACGTCTGTAGCACGTTTATCTTCGTGGTGTAGCAATTTTAATGGCCAGTAGTGTATATGTTGTTTTGTTTTCTTCTTCGCAGTCGGTCTCAATAGAAAACAAAGTTGTATGTATGGCTTCTTGGCTTATCATTAGGAAACTATTACGATATGTGAATCGTCCGGTACTTTGTAATCTTGCACGTTCACAGATCAAAACGATACTAAAAATATCATTGAAAGTATTATCCTTACAGATACAGCTGCAGGGGAGATCTGTCATACCCCGTATATGATTTAGCGACTTGAGTTCCCAATCACGGATTCGTTGGCAACATAAGTAAATATAGCTCAAGGTTAGAGAGAGGAGAGAATTGGAAATCGACCGACATAAAAGGGGGAATGATGTAGAGAGGCGGAAGGAGAAGATGGATTGGGAGAGGGCGAAGAGGAGGAGGAGGATATCGTCACAGAGAGGTCCGAGGAGGAGATTAAGATATACCGGGTAATCAAAAAGTCAGTATAAATTTGAAAACTGAATAAATTACGGAATAATGTAGATAGAGAGGTACAAATTGACACACATGCTTGGAATGATATGGGGTTATATTAGAACCAAATACAAAAGTTCCAAAAGTGTCCGACAGATGGCGCTTCATCTGATCAGAATAGCAATAATTAGCATAACAAAGTAAGACAAAGCAAAGATGTTCTTTACAGGAAATGCTCAATATGTCCACCATCATTCCTCAACAATAGCTTTAGTCGAGGAATAATGTTGTGAACAGCACTGTAAAGCATGTCCAGAGTTACGGTGAGGCATTGGCGTCGGATGTTGTGTTTCAGCATCCCTAGAGATGTCGGTCGATCGCGATACATTTGCGACTTCAGGTAACCCAAAAGCCAATAATCGCACGGACTGAGGTCTGGGGACCTGGGAGGCCAGGCATGACGAAAGTGGCGGCTGAGCACACGATCATCACCAAACGACGCGCGGAAGAGATCTTTCACACGTCTAGCAATATGGGGTGGAGCGCCATCTTGCATAAACATCGTACTTTCCAGCAGGTGTTTATCAGCCAGGCTGGGGATGATGCGATTATGTTACATATCGGCGTACCTCTCACCCGTCACGGTAGCAGTTACAAAACCAGAATCGCGCATTTCCTCGAAGAAAAAAGGCCCGAAAACGGTAGATGTGGTAAATCCAACCCATACCGTGACTTTCTCGTCGTGCAATGGAGTTTCCACGACAGTTCTAGGATTTTCGGTAGCCCAAATTCTGCAGTCGTGGGCGTTGACAGATCCCCGGAGCGTGAAATTAGCTTCATCGGTCCACATCACGTTACTCACCCAATCGTCATCTTCCGCCATCTTTTGAAACGCCCACACCGCAAATGCCCTCAGCTTCACTAAATCGCCAGGCAACAGTTCATGATGCCGATGGATTTTGTACGAATAGCATCGGAGAGTACGCCTAAGTGCCAGTCAAACAGTAGTGTATGGAATGCCGGTGCGACGTGCGACTGCACGAGCGCTTACTTCCTCGTGCATAGACGAACCCGCTACAGTCTCCATTTCTTCCTGATCTGTCTCAGCAGCATTACGCCTTGTGCTCGGTCGGCCGCTACGGGGTCTATCGTCTAAACAACCCGTGGCTTCGAACTTCGAAATCATTCTCGCCACAACTGCATTTGTCAACGGACCTTTACCCGTTCGAATTTCCTTCCTATGGCGATAGGATCGTAACGCTGAACTAGCACATTCCCCATTGTGATGATACTTCACTAAAAGCGCCTTTTCAGGTAACGTCAACATGCTGCGACTGCTGGCGCATCTGATTCTCTCTCTTATTACAGCTCCTTTTATACACGATTGTCATGCTCAGTCACTGACGTTTTGCTGTCCAGCGCCATCTGTCGGACATTTTGTGAACTTTGTTTTCTTTTTTTTTGTTCTTATAAACCCCCATGTCATTCCAAGCATGTGTGTCAATTTTTACCTCTCTATCTACATTATTCCGTGGTTTATTAAATTTTCAAATTTATACTGACTTTTTGATCACCCGATATATGCAGTTAACTTAAGCATTTCGCAGTTGCGAAGCATTGTCAGATTCCCTAGTATCTGCTATAAAAACTAAACTAAACTCCGCCAGAACAGGCCATGAAGGCCCAACGGTTCTGACCAGCCGCCGTGTCGTCCTCGTCTCACAGGCGTCACTGGATGCGGATATGTAGGGGCACGGATTATATCGCCCTCCGTGGCAGTCGCTTCTGTGCTTACCTAAATGGAGAATGTTTGCGTGTTGCTAGGGTAAACTGCCGAATGGCAGGTTCAGAGTTTGTGTGTAAGTTGCTGCTCCTTCCCCTGGCGGACTGCTTGAGATTTCGAACGGACTTTACCAGACAGGCGGCTACGTGTTTCCGGGAAAAGCTTCAACGGACGCATTGCTCCGGAAAGCCGAGCGCCGCGGTTTTCAAGTAATCCGCGGAGTGAGTAGCAGAGTGCAGACGCTGCGCTGCCTGGATGGGGAAGAACGGAATTGTCGGGGGGTGAGGAGGCGGCAGTAATTATCTCACAGGTAGGGAAGAGAGGGTCGCTTGCTACTGCGGGGAGCAATCAGGGAAGTGCACGCCGGTAACCGGCGGCGCGGGCCACACGTGCGGACCCCCCTGCAGAGTAGAACAAGAGTACACACTGCCGCCGTGGCTGGCGGCTTACGCCGAGCAAACGCTCTCCACCAACAGCCACACAAATGGACTGCTCTTTTGCATTTCTTCTTCCTCTAAAAGAACTATCAGCACTAGAATTCTGACAAGGAATGTGTGCAGCCTTAATTCCTAAAGCTGTCTGGAAGTTTTGGTGACGAAGTCTGCTTACTCTAAGCAGGTAGCACACGGAAACTGAGGTCAGTTTTATAGTTTAAACATCGTATTAGACCCTACGAGCATACCGTACTCCCGATGGCATGTATTTATGGTTTTATTTGCTTGTTTAGTACTGTTCGCCTGTTAATGTTGATTTGGCTTATATTTTGGAACAACAGCGTACCAGCGAAATCAGTGACGTTGATGACAATAGGAGTTACTTTTAGTCTAGCAGTGTTTACTGGTCAGGCTACACGCCAGCGAAACTCCAGCGTGTGCAGCAGCTACCGATCTGGTGGACAGGTGGAAAGTGACTCAAGTAATGTCCTTGTGTTTTCCGCGGAAGCCTTTTGAGTCGTGTAATTTCTTTCTGAGTGGCAAACGTTCCTCAGTATCGCGTGGAGTAATTTATACTAGAATTAGCGTTGCCAGACTAAATTGACAAAATTACCGAATGTTGCCTGTCGAAAGTATTTGCTGAGCTGAGTGCTGTGGGTGAGCACAAAATAAAAATTGTATTTGTTACGGCAAGTTACAGCTTTCAGCAATTTTTGTTACTTTTAATTTTGTTGCTAAAAGCCTCTCCATGTTTCAAACTACAGATTACAAGGATTGTATTAGTCTGCTTTTATCGTATCTATACTCAGTTTGTTTCTAGCGCGAGACAATAAATGATTCATCTCACTGAAAACTCTCACCGCATAGACATTGCTGCACGGAACCACCATTATCCTAGTGATAATTTGCTTTTATGTTAGGATTTCTTCTCCTTTTAAAAACGTTTTCCACAGAGACAAGTTTTTGGACTATAAACTTCATTTCATAATTGTTCCAAAGTTCTAGATATGTTCGTATAAATTATCAGTGTCGTCTTCAGTACCCAACACCTTCGATGTTTGTACGTATTTTTGTTATGCGGACATTACCAAACGTTTATTGATTTGATTTTGCAAATCAATAAATAAATTAGTGATACCTAACCATTTACGCAGTGACTGATTTTATTAGTTCTGTTGAACGGGTTGTATTTAAACAATCTCCTGGTGCAGAGGAGGCACGTCCACACAAAAGCAGTATCACACCAGCCGAGAGCGCTACTTTACGTTCACTCACACGTATCCAGATATTATTTTACCTGCGGAGAAGATCAGTCCTATCGTTGTTTTGGTCAAGCAGGACTACGTTCAAAAGATGCATTGTGTACTGTCTGTTTCAGCGTGTCGCAGGATCGGTGCAGACCCCAGAGAAGTGTTGAGAGAAAAACTGACACCCTCCCGAAGAAAAGTTCCAAATCGTAGGAGACTCTAGGTAGTCGAGTTCTTTATTGTACTGTCCTCTCTAGGTTACATGGCCTCCCTGAGGTCCACAAGGACCGATTGTAACATATCGACATATCGTGTAGCAAAACACCTTGCTACTCTGTTGAGCCCTATAGTAGGTCGGTGTGAGCACCATATTAACAACTCGGTAGATTTCTTACATCGATTAGAGGGAATGCAGTTCGAATGACTCTGACACTCTAGTGAGTTTTGATGTGGTCTCTGTCTTCCACTCTTGTTCCTCTGTTTAATTCGTTACGGTCGACTGACGTTAAATTTGGCGCTGAATTAACGAACCTATTTCGACAAGTGTTGACTTCGACGTACTTTTTATTCAGTAACCTGTACAAGGCGTAGCCGGATGGAGTTGCGATAGGAAGCCCATTGTCACCTATTTTTGCCGATTTGTTTATGGAAGATTTCCAGGAACGTGCCTTGGAGTGTGCGGCTTTACAACCTACGTGTTTTTTCGGATAAATAAACCATAATATCGTTGTTTGTTCTCGTGGCAGTGAGAATTACGACGAGTTTTTAGAATTTTGAATTCAGCCGAATATTTTTTTCGCGATTGAAGTGGAAAAGAATGGCTGTGTTCCCTTGTTTGGTCATGGACTGTGCGGCTGGTCCCGGCGGACGTTCGAGTCCTCCTTCGGGCGTGGGTGTGTGTGTGTTTGTCCTTAGGATAATTTAGGTTAAGTAGTGTGTAAGCTTAGGGACTGATGACCTTAGCAGTTAAGTCCCATAAGATTTCACACACATTTGAACATTTTTCCCCTTGTTTGATGTGTAGATCAGGAGGAAAGTGGATGGTACGTTGGGGCATGCCGTTTATAGAAAGCGTACCTGTACTGACTTGTACCTGCAGGGTGATAGTTCTCACAATCCGGCCCAACTTGAAGGGGTAATTCCAAACTTGGTTCACAGGACGCATTTCATCTCAGACCCTGAGAGTTCGTGAGTTTAGTTCGAAGTCAGCTTTCGCCAGAATGTTTATAGTAAAGACAAATCAGTCGTGCGTCGCGCTGTTGACCAACTGTGCCCCGGATGAGTGATGATAATACTGAGGTGGCACAAAAGTGTATGGCGTTTTTGCCTTACGCAGGGAGCATTTCTAAAAGGATGGATCGTATTTTGTGGAAGTATGATGAAGTGTGTTTTTCGACTACCATCTAAGATAAGGGTCCTTCCATAAAGGATGAGCTTGGTTTCCGTAAGGCTTCTGTCTACCGTGTTCCTTGCAATAATGATACGTCATAATAGATGACGGAAGACAAAAAATTCAAGAATAATAACATCGTGCACATGGCAAAGTGAAAAAACGTTCCAGGCTCACATTAATATATTGAATGTTTAAACAAACATCTTCCTTCGAAAACGAGAAATAAGAGTTATTACAGCCAGAAGATGATTTTTTTGTGTATAATTTCTGAATTTCCATGGCGTTTGTTTTTGGAAGTAAACCACTTTCAGTATAAGATAATCTGCAATGGTCCGACTTGAATCTGTTCTTTAGTAGCTACCACACAACCCTTTCGCCAGCTTCCTCTTTCTCTCCTACTGTTGCCCTTCAGTAAAACGCCAAGACAGATTATACTTATAATCTCTCATCACATTCATATCAACAAAAACGACTTTGTTTTGAAATGGAAAAGAAATTCACAGGAGAAACGTCCTACATGGTCAAAATGTGAAAGTTTGAAGTACAGCTAAACGTGTTACCTAGAACTGTCGAATTTTTCGTTGCCTTATGTCTTGGAATTAGATTCACTAATTTACGGTTCCGTTTCATTCTCAGCTTTGTGAATCTCTACTCTCTACTTGTAAGCTAATGAAGCATTTTGAGGTAAAAAAATCTGAAGTGCCATGATGGGGAAACTCCTACGTGTGGAGAGCGTTGTATCAGTCTCCGCAAGCTTGAGAGAGTTGAAGTAGAGTGTACGTATGTGAAACACTCTTGTTCCAGCTAAAGGTATAACAATGAGCAGCTGCCTGAAATATTAAGTTTTACATCTCTCTGCATTCGCTAATGTGTCCTTGGCCCGACCTCGTAAATAGGTGGTCCAGACTTTAGATAATGATACACGACTTCACTATTGTGAAGAAATTTCATGGTAGCATTTATCCGAATGGTCTGTGCGTAAATCATGCGAGATTACAAGACGCGCTTTTTTGACTGCGGGATAAATGGCACTAAGGAATTGATTTATATCCAACGGCGCAAAGAATACCATTGTTAAACTACTCGACTACAGTGCATTTGCATGGGACACGCTGCCTTGAAGCTTTTGTAAACGACAAGCGAATTACTTTCACGAAGTCTTATTTTGTCAGTTCTTTTGCCTGGCCTCGACGGTTCTTCAGCGTTATTTGTTCACACAGAATCTCTTAGGTGCTTGCCAGGTATTTGAGCTAAATCGCATGATCGCTTGTTCCAGACCCATCAGTCTTCGGGTAAAACTTAATGTTGCTTACTCTGACACTGTAATTGCTTTTCTATTTCTTATCATTCGCTCGCGACAATTATTCGTTACTAACCAAAACAACTGTCATCGCATTAGGCACGCTGCGGTTTGATTCGTTCTGCAAAATCCTCACAAGACACGGAATATATGAACTAACAATAATTGTATTCTAGTTTAATTTTCCTCTGTTGCATCATGTCTTATTAAAACCACATCATTAGTCGTCTCATCTTACAGTTTAACGCCTTTAAATCTTACTCATACGTTTGTGTTAAATGTGTTGGACACAGCTAACAAATTCGTTAGTGGCAGACTTTTTTTGGTATTTCATTCGTTACAAGCTTACTATGTATATTAAACTTTGTGCTTGTCGCACTGTTACGAACAATAACTAAAAACGTTGCGATAAATTCCTATATTAAGCATTTTTACTGAAAAATTCTACTGTTTTGGTACATTAGTAGACAAGCTAGGTGCCGCAAACGTGATCCTGGTTCAAGCAAATAAATCAGTAACTACCAGCTCCTTCTCACGAATAAAACTGTAATTTTACAGGTATTATATAATTATGACGAAACTGTTGCAACTATTTAGCTATAGAAAATTAGACTCATGTTTATGCGAGGTACGTTGTTTGGGAAGCTGCCTATGTTACATCATGGTAATATGTTTTGCTATCCATGAAATATCCCACACCATGTATCCATACTGTCTTCTATACATCTACTTCTTCACTCTCACTGTTTGCAGCAGCTAAGAAATTTCGTAACACAAGGACTTTTCCCGTTTGTATTGCCAATGTTGGAAACTGCTCGATACATTCCGAACCGGTTGTCAACCGAAATCATATGCTGTAATGAGTACAGAAATTTGCCCGTGTTTGCTGCAAAATAAGTTATTCTTATGTAATGACACTGCGGAAACGAAAACAGACGGTGAGAGCGTGAATCAACAGCGGTTTGCAAGGTATTAGCAATATGCTGAACACTTTCGCTCTCACACTACGTCAGCCTCATACAGGAACATAAGTAAAAATGTCAGTGAACTTTGTTTCTTTAATCTGAGTTGCATACAAACGAAGGACTATTGGATAAGTTACGAGACTGGCGTACTTCAGAATACTGTGCCGTCGTTGGATGGTACGAATCTTTCGCATCTCTAGCTCGCATGTATATTTTGTAAAGTTCTCGTGGCTCAGTGGGCCAGCTACATGTTCCATTTCTGGATCGGTAAATGAGTGAGGAAACCAGATTTGAGTACCAAGTGTTATGCACTAATCAGTCCATAATGGCAGACATGTTTATGATTGGCCATATGCGTCAGTAATCATGTTTTTAGATGCTACTGCTGTTTACTTTGATTGTGGCAGTTGGTTATTTTATAATGAAAGACTTTCATTTTACCTTGAAGAAGGAAAAAAAAGCCACGGCAGTGTCTTTGTAAGATTGGTGAGTTTACAAAAAGTGTGGATGCTAGTACGCGCACAACTTTTGTTTGGTTTACTTTGTCATGACTAAATTTAACCCTAGCAGTATCAACGTATTTTCCATAAGGTGCATTACCAAGAATTTATGCACACCCCCCAAAAAAGGAAAAAATAAAAGTTCGTTCTTCTTATTGACTTACATTAACAACACACTTTTTAAAGACCTTCTTTTGTATATGGAAGGTCGGGGACCTGAAAACATTGAAAATTTAAAACGTTTATGGGATCTGGTAGAAGAATTCGTTAAAAACATTTTTCAAACTTTTGAAATATAAAGTAACTGAACAGATGACAATTTTTTCGAAAGTTAGTCATAGAGTCCCCCCCTCCCGACCTTGGTATTGCTCGAGTTAAGGCGATGGAGGTACAGGAACTAACGCTTTCGTTGTGAAGTGCTTAAATCAGCGTATGAGATGAATGTGCTAAAATTGTTTGGTAGTTTTACCCAGAGTGATGTATGGTGGAACTGCCCACCTTAATCTAACCGTGATGAAGGTAGACGCCAGACTCAAATTTATTGGGAGAATACGAATTCATGCACGAAAGAGCTTGCAAAAGTTTTTGGGTGTGACCCTCAGTCTGAAATCCTTACCAGGTTATCTGAATTGACGGAACAGAAAGCAAGATCAAAGAGGAACTGCACAGTTGGTCACGGGTTTGTTTAGCAAGTGTGAAAATGGAACACATGTGGTTGACGAACTGCAGTGGGAACATTACAAGAAATGTAATGTCAGATTACCCCGTATCGAGTCTCCACATGTTCATACGGACAAACTGTATTAATGCGCGGTAATTGTGATTTATTCGAGAGTGTCTATGCGTACACCATAGTTTTCATAATGGTCTATGTTTCTCCTCCCTGTACGATGTGGAATTCTTCTCAACATTGCTGACGTGATGGAAGCAGTCGCATGTCCAACAGTAAGCGTTCTTGATTTCGTCAATTGTCTTGTAACGTGTGGCAGGTGTTTAATGAACCTCCGTAATGCCTTGTCACAAGATGACAGATCACAACTCCAAAAAGGAAGGCAAATAGACAGAACCACGGCCAATTTATTTACTATGAAATACCCCATGTTCTATATTCTCTAACAGCAATAGAGTAATGGGATGGTGCTCTATTCTGTTGGAATCATACACGACCGGCCAGTTCCCGACCTTGCAGATGTAGAATAAACTGATGATGATGATGATGATGATGATGATGATGATGATGTCCCATACTCCGAGGAGCGTAGGGGACGATGCGGGAGACCCGCACCGCTGTACTAAGCAAGGTCCTAGTGGAGGCGGTTTGCCGTTGCCTTCCTCCGACCGTAGTGGGGATGAATGATGATGATGATGATGATGATGATGATGATGATGATGATGATGATGATGCAGACGACGCAACAACACCCAGTCACGAGGGAGGAAAAATCCCTGACACCACCGAATCGAACCCGGGACCCCGTGCATGGGAAGCGAAAACGCTACCGCAAGACCACGAGCTGCAGATGTGGAATAAACTAATCACTTAATATTGTGAGACATGGCGCAATGTGATTCACAGCACCGTCAAAGAAATACGGACCTACCAAGTGGTTTGCACGCACTGATGGCCAGATCGTGACACACAATGGGTTGTTTTAAAGTTCCTCATAAAAAAGTGGCTTTTCTTTACTCTAGTTTTAAATGTTCATCGGGTTGGAACTGCAATACATTGCACACTCGATCGAAAAATACGCTTTCCCTTGAGGGAAGAGCTGTAAAGATGTCGAGCATTCGCCCACAAGTCTGATGACGCTTTTGCATGTAATTATCACTCATTTCGTTTACAGACAGTGGTTTAAATGCATTTAACTTCAAGTCATTTTTCATATGTTTTTTAAATGTCGAGTATGGAACTCCCAGTTCTTGTGACCGCTTATTAAAGGACTCTTTTTGCGAACGTTCGACAGACGCTGAAGCCTCCACAAACGTTTCCAGTCGTGTTGGTGGTTGTCCTGGGCGGGGCTTATCTTTTATGCAACCAGTTCCGAAGATCTCCGCCTTTCACCGTAAAACTATTTGTTTTGATGGCGAAGATTTCGGAAACCTTACAGTAGGATCATGCTGAGTCTCTCTAATTGATTTTCCTGTAGACATTTATATTGTTGTGTCAGATGCATACATCTTATACACGGTTATGATTATATTACTTTTTCCCCAAAACTCGGCCACTTCCAATGCATTTTCTGTTCCTTGATGAAGTCCTATGCAAGAGTCTGAACACAGTCGGCATTGAAGTATATTATGAAAGTCGAGTCTTCTGAACAGCCACACTGAATATCATCTCCATCGCTGTAGCCCCATCTTGCTAAATTATCCTTTGATCTTCTAACTCCAGATCTCAGTGGATACAGTCGACCATATCTCATCATAGCCAGGATGTACAGTTTCTGAAACTCGTTTACAGCCAGAGTAATGTAGGTCGTAGTCCTCCATAACTGTAACCTAGTTTTTACAGCAGTGGTTCTAAGTGCCATCGGTGTTCTAAGGTAACTCATCCTTGATTTCAGTCGTTGCGGACGCGGTTCGGCCGACACACAGGATGCGTTCACTCCCGCTACCCTTTCTCTCTTCCGTCATTCGCAGCTCTTTCTCTTCGAATAGGAGGTGGTGCTGTTCTTGCGAGTTGATAAGACCACTTGACTCGAGTGGATTTCAACCAACCTGTTATGATTCTGCAGGTGTCCTTGAGAGCTATGTCCGTCTGTTTGGCGTGTCTTGAATTATATACCAAATAGGACATGTATGCTATGCCGCTGACAGCACAGTACCAGAGATTCGTGGAGTTCAAGGTTGGCTACCCCAATGTGATCCGGCCAGTTTCCCTAGAAGCTAGTTCCTGGTGGGAACTTTCGACTTCAAGTTACTGCTGTGCTTTTTGAAAGTAAGACATCTATTGAGTGACAGTTGTAAATACTTCGAGGTCTCACATTGTTACATTTCGACATCTGACCAGTGTGCCTTTAGTTTGTGACTAGCATCCCTTTATCTCAAATGGGGTCGGTCGTGAGCCCACGTGATTATTACGATCTGTTCAGTAACATCAATGTCATGTGTAGGAGATCATGGGACTTCGTGAACACTCTGTACATCGCAGAAATACGCACTCATCTACGTCCAAGAGTCCAGGTTCCAAAATGATCCTAAAAACGTTTTTGTGCTCCAAAATATATATCGCGTAATAGCAACAAAGCTAAAATTACAGAAATTCAGGTTCATTTAGGGCTGTACCCTCAAATATCTAGACGTGACGTTGCAGAGCGACACGAAATGGTACCAGCATGTAAGGTCGGTTGTAGGAAAGGCGAATGACCGAGTCCAGTTTATTGGGAGAATTCCAGGAAAGGAAGCTAATCTATGAAGGAGGTCACATACAGAACACGTCTCGTCGTCCCATCCGTAAGTACTGGTACGGTGTTTGAAATCACCATCAGGTAGAGTTAAAGGAACGCATCGAACCATTTCAACGTGCTGTTAGAGTTTTTACCGGTAGGTTCGGTCAGCACGTTTGTAAAGTATTATGGAGATGCTTCAAAATCGCAAATGGGAATCGCTGGAGAAAAGAGATGTTCTTTTCGAGGAACACTATTGAGAACATTTAGAGGACCTGACTGCAGAACAATTCTGCTGCCGCCAACGTACAAGAAAAATAAGAGCTCTTACGGAATCGTGTAGATAGTCGTTTTCCCTTTCTCTATTTGCTCGTAGAACAGGAAAGAAAAGACTGGTAGTGGTACAAGGTACCCTCCGCCGTGTACCGTATGGTGGTTTGCGGAGTATATATGTAGACGCAGATGTTTTCTTTCAGAGTCGGTATGATCAAAGAGAGGACTCTGCTGTATTCCGGTTGTAGACCCTGGCGTATGTTATGTAAGACGGGTAACGAGCACGTGTTGCGGTGTCACAGCTCGTTTTCCCAGAGACGGACTCTGCGGTCTGCCTGTTCTCACCAGCACTCGCGGTTTTGCTGCTTAGTCTCGTGTCAACTCTGAGCCGCTGGAAACCCAACACTTGTCATAGGTTGTCACACGCGAAGGTTTCAAACTACTGTCAGTTTCCGTATGCGATCGTTTAAAATATTTAAAGGCTTTTTCGAATCCGAAAGCGAATCAGTTGTTGTAATATTGAGTTTCCACACCGAACTTTCAAAAGTCACTGATTTTATACTTCATAAAAAATTGATCAGCAAATTAGTAGCGAACTAATCAGTAAACAGTTCCTCCGATACTAATTGACGATGTTTCATTATCCTATCAAAAAGATCTCAGGATAGTTCTAGAAGAGCATCTAAATTGGATAGAACGAAAGCTGGCAGAATGCAGTAAATCTAACAATTCAGAAACCCAATAAAATAATCCCACCGAAAATAAAACGCAAACTCATCATTGCTTCTGCCGAATCGGTTCTGCTGTAGAACATCGTAACATTACACAAATAAGTGTTTAACGTTGGATTATAAGGTGGTGATTGCCATTCTTATATTCGGGTTGATAATATTCTTCTCGGGTATGCAGCCGGATCATAACGTCTTCATGAAGACGTTATGATCCGGCTGCATACCCGAGAAGAATATTATCAATTATTACGCCGGGAAAGCCTTCGTAGTTATATTCGGGTTGTTTGGATTCGACTGGGTAGGCGATATAACTTGTATTCGTCATCATTGTATTGGTCACTGGACTCTCCCGTAACTCAGACATCGAAAACCTATCAGCATCCGTAATTGCAATGTACGTGGTGACTCAGATGCTCCAACCGATGTCGTTTTATTCTACCCGCAATAAAAAAAGTGCGAGAGTTTCGTAGTCTCTCGCTCATTAGGCACAATATGTTAGTAATACAGAAAAACTGAACAGAATCCTTTTGTAGAGAAATTTAATGTGGTTAATTTTTGTATTGGGATACGTTTGCGCTATAGGCTGTAGTTTCCAAGTTATTCAAGAAAAACGTACAAAAGTGATCTTCAAACACACGTTGTTTCATAGCAGTCCCTCCTTCCATTGTACAAATATATGCGACTGCACGAATTATTTCCAACATTAAACCTCTTTTTGGTGTTCATTGATGCCTTATTACGCCGCCGGCTTAGTTGAACACTTACAAATTGTAAAATAGACGTTTGTGTAAATTTTACCTAACAATTTTGTGGATTTTAACCACATAATATAATAGCAATATAATATAATATAATAACAACGGTGGAGTATATGTACTAATACTGTTGCTAACATTGTAGAGTAGGCATCTTTCAGAGGTTGGTAGTCTGAACCAAAACAAGGAATAAGTCTATTAAACATGGCCCTAAAATGCATACCTGAGGAGCCATGTGCATTTGTTCATCTTCGCTGTTCTGAAACACATCTCCTTTACTGAACAAGTGCTCATAGCTCTTAAAGTATGTATTTTAGAACCCATATTTACTAGACACTTTTTCTTGTTTTGGTCCATACTATTAACTCTGAAAGATGCCTACCTAGAATCTTAGCAACAACAGTACCACTACATGTATTTCACTGTCAGAAGCATCACAACGATTTTCGCTTATAACTTTCGACTCGTTCGTTTCCGGTGGAGGTACCCATACCTCAAATGGATACATTTATAATCATCCTAGAAAGTTTATAACATCATCATGGAATCAGCCTCTTTATATACATAAATTTGTTGACGCCGGCGCCTATAACTTTGACGCTCTGCAACGTCGTTGGACGTATGTATGCAAAACTTGACCTACTAGGTCCCCTCTACAACTTCTAGAACTGTGTAACATTAGCTGTGAAACACCCTGTATATCTAGGGATTGGCGTACCTTCAGAAAATAAGGTAACACGTTTAGTAAATCCAGAGCTATTACTACAACGTTCCACACGTGTTAGATGACATAAGATGTTACAAATTTTAAAAAACGATTATTTGTATCAGAATACATGGAAAATAATGAAAATGTTACATGAATGTCGTTTGTAGCTGGGCCTGGTACTCTAGAGATAAGGACTGTTTGCCAAAATAGCTGAGATACACGACTGTCAACAGTAATAGCGCCAACACACACACACACACACACACACACACACACACACACACATTGATGCATGTGTGTGTCAGGTAGAGAAATATTCAGAGCTACTATTTTGGCTCTCAGAGGTTCGTTAGTGTACCAAGGCAGAACTTGGCAGACAGATGGAAAACAATAAATTTTGATGGAAATGCAAAATGTTGTTTATTACCAAATATTACTCGACCTTTCATGTCATATTGTATGGATTGTGAATACTTCTCCATTCGGTGTCTGTAGATCTTCTTGATTTCTAATGGCTGACAGAGACCCATAGTCATCATTCATGTTTCTTGATAATACTGCTTCACAAGTTGCCAAGAACGGTACCAAAATTAATGGGAAGGTCAGATGATAAGGCTCCATTTACTGCCTGGTTTCGTAACGCTGGCCGCTCCAGACGGGGTGGGGGGTCCATTAATCTAGTGCGCCGGTGCGTTCCGCAGCGACGTGGACCGCTGCCATGCCCACTGTCGGGGCGTGTCCATTGGCTGACTCACACCTTGTTCCAGCTCCTGTTAAGTAGCTACTTTACGATGCTCACCACACACACACACACACACACACACACACACACACACACACACACACTGCTTCTCGTGCTGGCGGAGAGCAAAGGTGGTAACTATTTTCGATTCTGAGTTCACACGAACCCACGGACCTTTGTAGATACAAATTGTCTCTGGAACCAGATGCTAACACCCATCAAGTAGTTCATTGTTCAGTATGATAGCGATATGAGACTTTTTTTTTGTATCATCATATTCTTAGCAGAGAATGAAAACGATGACTTAAAACAAGGTGCGTGATGATTCATCAGTCAGGTTTTGCCTCGTGAAAACTGTTTAGTCGCTAGTGGTAGACTGTTAAAGCGACGTTGATAATCGCTTCCTGTCTCGTGAAAGCGTTCTAACCAGAACACTGTCATTTGTTGAGCAAGCTTCCCTCAGTCGAAATATTCAAAAGAAGAAATTGCGGATTTATTGCGGTATGTGGGTTTTATTTATAGAAGTGTTCACTGTATTACTTCTCTTCTTAGAGCAAATTAGGTTATTTAACAGGTTATGCCACACTCACCCTTCACCCCCCCTCCTCTCCCTCTCTCTCTCTCTTTCTCTCTCTCTCTCTCTCTCTCTCTCGTTCTTTAGCCATGTTTTAATACCACGCCGCTACAGAGAAGCATCATTTGGTCAGGATTTACAGAGGAGAATGACATAGTTTGTTGAACGTTAGTGTTTTAACCGGTATTTTAGGCTTATTTTCCAGTCTTCCACCAGTAACAGTCGGTGAGGGTGAATCAATGATGGCGCCGTGGAAACATGAGGATAACGGCCAACCAACCACCGATAGATAATCCCGAGAAAACAAATTGATAGCACGGCAAGAAGCAGCTACGAAAGCTTCAAAAATTTCGAACGCTCTAATCCGTTTTTAGTGCGTCGTGTGACTAACTATTGATTTCCTATGATATGCCAGTTACTATAAATGTATGAAGCTTGCTTCTCAGTTCCTCGTAGGCCGGCCGGTGTGGCTGAGCGGTTATAGGCGCTTCAGTCTGGAACTGCGCGACCGCTACGGTCGCAGGTTCGAATCCTGCCTCGGGCATGGATGTGTATGATGTCCTAAGGTTAGTTAGGTTTAAGTAATTCTAAGTTCTAGGGGACTGATGACCTCAGATGTTAAGTCCCATAGTGCTCAGAGCCATTTAAACCATTTTAGTTCCTCGTACAAAATTCTTGTGAACGTTCGTGCCTGGTAGATAATTTTCTTCTAGTAAGAACGTACGTACAGATACGAATCGTTACCGTGCTGCAAGAATAAATTGTGTGCTCCTTTCTCCCTCGTCTTCTGTATGTAAGAACTATAATAATCTTAACATAAGTAAAAGTAAAGTTGTAAACTGCTTAACAATTACCAATAATGAGGTACAGTACTTTCCATTAAGTTGTTACACACTGTGAATTACTACCGTGCGGCATATGTAACACACCGCCCATGTGAATGTTTATGTAGGATGGAAACCGTACATCTCCGCACATGGATTCCTATTCAGTTCACACGATCCAATATTCAAAACCGTGCCCTCATGGGAAATGAAAACGCACGTGGACGAGAAGCTGGTGACGTCACAATGTGAAATTCCAAGCTCCACTACACTGCAGACGTGAAATGAACAAGCTGGCTTTTAATTTTTTAGCTTCGTGGAGAGGAACGCGGCTAATGAGGTAAGACATCGTTTTACGTTACAAGCAGAACTTACGGATCTCCTTACTATACTGATAGAGCGTGTGGTGCAAATATTTGCTTATGCTTTCAAAGCATAAGCAAATGTGGGATCCCTCGAAAACGTGCCATTGTAGCTAGGATTTATAATAATAAAAAAAAGGAAGCTACGTATCTGCTTCCTGTTTTTGATGTTTTTACTATTATAACTAGTGTGCAGTGGAAGTATACCGTTTAACAACTACAGCGCAATGGTTAAGTCCCATAGTGCTCAGAGCCATTTGAACCATTTTGAACCAGTTCACGAATTCCCTGGTTTGCACTTCTCTGTTCATAACCAGTTTTTTTCTTCTGTTTGGTGGTTTCTTGCGTCAGGGAAGTCTAGGAGGCAACTTCAACGCCTATACGCGAGGATTCCTGGGCCCCCTGCGTCTCCATTTGTGGTCGGGGACGGAAGGTCTCCCTCAGTCTCAGGCAGGTTGCCTCCATCTCCGCGTGGAGGGCTATTCGGAAGCGGTTTTCCGCTTCTTGTAGGGCGGCCCCGATATCCACTCGCGGATCGTCCCTCTTGTAGATCGGTGCGTTGCATCGTGTATTCCCTACCCGGTCCGTGCCCTCCAGACGCGGCTCCCATGGTCCTCTGCGGTAGCTGGTGCTCAGACTGCCGTCCGCGCCCGGCTCAGCCGCCCTCTGGGGTCACGGTCGTTATCTGTAGTGTCTGGTGCTCTGTATCCTGGCTCTTTCCTTAGTCCCCACTTCTGTTCCTTGCTGGGCACTTCGTAACTGGCCCGCGCCGCGTGGAATGTTTCGCTCGAGGTGCACGCCCGCCGGGCGCCGCTACAATGATTACCTCTGATCGTTCGTGTTCCGACCGACGTCCGCGCCCGATTTGGCCGTTCTCTAGGGTCGTGGTCGACATCTCAGGAGTGTCAGGACAAATCTGTAGTGTGTGGCGCTCTGTCTCTTGGCTGTTTCCTCGGTCCCCTTTCCATTTTCTTAGGGACCGATGACCTCTGTAGTTTGGTCCCATAAGATCTTACCACGTATTTCCATTTTCTATTTTTTGTGAAATCTCGATGTGTTTTGCGTTGAGTTTTCAGAAGTTCAAGAGCCGAATCCCAGGTCGTGCTGAACTGGTATCCTGTGTCACGGTTGATTAGATTCTCTGTTATCTTGATCTCGATGGACTCTTTTATGACACTGTCCAATATCTATGGGTCTGTGTGAGAATCTTGGTGTCATTGTAGTTCGTCAAGTGACCGAGCTCTAGACAGTGTTCTGCTATGGCTGATTCGGTTGCCTGTCTGCGTCTGGTATGCCTCTTGTGTTCTTTACGTCTTATGTTCACAGTCTTGGTGGTCTGGCCGATGTATTACATCCCACACTTGCATGGTATGTTGTAAATGCCTGGCTTCCGTAACCCCAGGTCTTTCTTTATATTCCGCCAATCTTAGTGGGTGGGCAAAATACGCCCTTGATGTCACGTTTCATGAGAATTCTGCTGATCTCAGCAGAGATCGATCCAGCATATGGCAAGTATGCCACCCTCTTCGCTTCTTCTGGTTCTTCTTCTGGATCCTGTGGTTGACCAGCAGGTCGAAGTGCCTTCTGGATCTCTCTAGATGGGAATCCATTCTTGCTGAACACCGACTGTAAGTGTTCTATTTGCATTGTGAACTGTTGAGGTCTGAGAGAGTACGTGCTCTGTGAACTTGAGTTTTGAGCTCTCTGTTCTTCTGTTCCGGATGGTGGCAGCTGTTGGCTTGCAGGTATAAGTCAGTGTGTGTTGGTTTGCGGTACACACTGTGCCCAAATGTGCCATCAGCCTTCCTCTTAATACATTCGGGAATGGGAATTGTCCATCCATCTCCAGTTCCATTGTGAATGTTACATACGGGTGGCGTGAATGCAGATGTTCCAGAAAATCATCTAGCTTCTCCCTCCGATGGGACCAAATGAAAAAGGTGGCATCCAAGTATCTAAAAAAACACTTGTGTTGATATGTGGCCGATGTAAGTGCCTTCTTTTCATTCTTTCCATGAATAGGTTGGCAACCACTGGTGATAGAGGGCTGCCCATTGCCACCTCTTCCGTTTGCTCATAAAATTGACCCCCATATAGGAAGTACATTGATGTTAGTACATGCCTGAATAAGCCGAGGAGAGCTCCATCGAACCTCTCCGATAAGATCGAGGGAGTCAATCAGTGGTACTCGTGTGGAGACAGACATCACATCGAAACTGACCATTATGTCAAAGTCCACAATGTGTAGCTAGCTGCCTCAACCGTTGTAGGAAGTCGTCTGACTTCCGAATGTGGTGCACACATTTGCCCACATGTGGTGCCAGCATCTTCGTAAGGTAATTTGCAGGAGGATAGGCTGCAGCACCGAGGAATCACATTCTTGTGAACTTTGGGGAGTCCATACGGTCTAGGTGGTACTTGCCCTTTGGAACACAGCTGTTGATGACTTGTTCAGGCAGGCCAGTCTCCTTCAGTGGAGCCCTGGTCTTTTTTGTCCATTTTGTCCGTAGAGTCACTTTCTGTTGGTTGGTACGCAGGATCTTCCAGATGTTGTTGCACTTTTCTCTCATAATCTGTCTTCTTTAGGATGACTGTAGAGTTCCCCTTGTCTGCTGGCATCACCACAGTGCTGTCATCCTCCGGGAGTTGCCTGAGTGCCAACCCTTCGTCGCTTGAGATGTTGGATTTGGGTGGTTTGGTCTTGGTGAGGGCACTGCACGTCTCTCCACGGATCTCTTCAGCCATACTGGATGATCGCTTGTTGGTCGGTAAATCGCCTGTGGCCCGTGGCACATGAGGCTGGCTGAACACGACACTGCACTGCAAGCGGGCTCAGACAGACTCAGCCTCACATTCACAGAATAAGTCTCTTCACTTCTCTATCACTGGAGGTTAGTTTTGCTCTTATGACAACCGAATGGATTCGGCTGAGCCACTTTCAAGTAGCATTTCTTCAGATATAATCCGCCTCTCCAGCTGGTGCGTTCTAGCGTGCTGTGTATATACTGTCGCTCGTCTCGGGGCTGCGACTGTTACAGTTGTCTTAAGTAAGCTCTTTCTCGATGCAGTCGTGTTCTTAGTTCCTGGTTACGAAACAGAGTTCTAGTTTAGTACGCTGTTGCTTTACTCTTCTCTATCCTGGATGCTGCTTTTCGTATAAATTCGAGCCTGCGGCATAGCAGACAATTTATGTGACTTGACTGAAAAGTCCCTGGTAAACAGAACACAGCATATCCTTCTAAAACGGAAAGAAATCTACAAGCGTAAAAGTGACGTCGGGCGAACCCCAAGGGAATGCTTTAAGAATCATCACTTTTCTCTGTATATATACACTCCTGGAAATTGAAATAAGAACACCGTGAATTCATTGTCCCAGGAAGGGGAAACTTAATTGACACATTCCTGGGGTCAGATACATCACATGATCACACTGACAGAACCACAGGCACATAGACACAGGCAACAGAGCATGCACAATGTCGGCACTAGTACAGTGTATATCCACCTTTCGCAGCAATGCAGGCTGCTATTCTCCCATGGAGACGATCGTAGAGATGCTGGATGTAGTCCTGTGGAACGGCTTGCCATGCCATTTCCACCTGGCGCCTCAGTTGGACCAGCGTTCGTGCTGGACGTGCAGACCGCGTGAGACGACGCTTCATCCAGTCCCAAACATGCTCAATGGGGGACAGATCCGGAGATCTTGCTGGCCAGGGTAGTTGACTTACACCTTCTAGAGCACGTTGGGTGGCACGGGATACATGCGGACGTGCATTGTCCTGTTGGAACAGCAAGTTCCCTTGCCGGTCTAGGAATGGTAGAACGATGGGTTCGATGACGGTTTGGATGTACCGTGCACTATTCAGTGTCCCCTCGACGATCACCAGTGGTGTACGGCCAGTGTAGGAGATCGCTCCCCACACCATGATGCCGGGTGTTGGCCCTGTGTGCCTCGGTCGTATGCAGTCCTGATTGTGGCGCTCACCTGCACGGCGCCAAACACGCATACGACCATCATTGGCACCAAGGCAGAAGCGACTCTCATCGCTGAAGACGACACGTCTCCATTCGTCCCTCCATTCACGCCTGTCGCGACACCACTGGAGGCGGGCTGCACGATGTTGGGGCGTGAGCGGAAAACGGCCTAACGGTGTGCGGGACCGTAGCCCAGCTTCATGGAGACGGTTGCGAATGGTCCTCGCCGATACCCCAGGAGCAACAGTGTCCCTAATTTGCTGGGAAGTGGCGGTGCGGTCCCCTACGGCACTGCGTAGGATCCTACGGTCTTGGCGTGCATCCGTGCGTCGCTGCGGTCCGGTCCCAGGTCGACGGGCACGTGCACCTTCCGCCGACCACTGGCGACAACATCGATGTACTGTGGAGACCTCACGCCCCACGTGTTGAGCAATTCGGCGGTACGTCCACCCGGCCTCCCGCATGCCCACTATACGCCCTCGCTCAAAGTCCGTCAACTGCACATACGGTTCACGTCCACGCTGTCGCGGCATGCTACCAGTGTTAAAGACTGCGATGGAGCTCCGTATGCCACGGCAAACTGGCTGACACTGACGGCGGCGGTGCACAAATGCTGCGCAGCTAGCGCCATTCGACGGCCAACACCGCGGTTCCTGGTGTGTCCGCTGTGCCGTGCGTGTGATCATTGCTTGTACAGCCCTCTCGCAGTGTCCGGAGCAAGTATGGTGGGTCTGACACACCGGTGTCAATGTGTTCTTTTTTCCATTTCCAGGAGTGTAAATAACCTTGTGGATAACGCCGGAATTGCCTTGAGGCTTCTATGAATGATACTGTTGTATACATGGAGGTCGCAACGGCAGAAAACTGAAGCGAGATTAGTAAGACCTGCTTGGTGCACCGAGCGGAGTGTCGCAGTGGTTAGCACACTGGATTCGCATTCGGGGCGACAACGGTTCAAACCCGCGTCCGGTCATCCTGATTTAGGTTTTCTGTGATTTCCCTAAAACGTTTCAGGCAAATCCCGGGATGGTTCCTTTCAAAAGGGCACGGTCAACTTCGATCCACATCCTTCCCCAATCCCGATGGGACTCGTGACCTCGCAGTTTTGGTCCTTTCCCCAAACCAACAACCAACCAACACTTGGTGCAGAGATTGGCATTTGTCCCTCAATATAATCCAGATGTAAGTGGTTAGGTGATTGAGGAAGAATCACTGGAAGCAGTCATATCCATTAAATATCTAGGAGTATGCGTACTGGGCGGCTTAAAGTGGAACGACCTCATAAAACTAACCTTCGTTCGACCAGTACTTCAGTATTGCTTATCGTTGTGGGATCCGCACCAGATAGGATTGATGGAGGAAATGGGGAAGATCCGAGGAAGGGAAGCGTGTTTCATTATCGGTTCATTTAATGAGCGTGAAAGCGTCGCGGAGATATCCGGCTAACTGCAGTGGCAGACGCTGCAACAGAGGCGTCATCTGCTTCGCATTGTGGTTTACTGTTGAAGTTCCGAAGCGTACTTTTTTTTCCGATCATGTTATAGTTGCTTGTTTCTTGGGTCGCATTAGTTTTTTCTTTGGACAGTATGCAACCCGCGGGCTGCGAGTTGGGTATCCCTGATGTACATTGTTATCTATTTTCTCTATTATTCAATACATTCTCAGATTTACATATGTACAACAGTTAGCAAGGTAAATGAATCCAAAGCCGCCAACTAGTTGCAACAAAATGTGGTTTCACTCATGATTTCGACAGATCTAAACACGTCTTCTTTAGAAATACATGTAACTAAAATTTCACACTGGATAAACCACCAATTAATGAAACTGTCCAACATTTGTCCAATGAAACTATGCTGTCAGCGTACATCACCGTATACATTATTAAATATCCAGGCCCCTATGGTCAGGGCTTTCCAAGTAAGAAATCAAACCAGTCAAATAAAATGTCAGATCTTGTTACGAGCTGTCCAGGCAACCAACCCATGTTCTTCCAAGAGTATACGAGTGCTCTGAAGTCTGCTGTGGGGTATTCGGACATTTACTGTGTACTAGACAACAACTGCAACAAGACGTGCACGATAATGCGTGGAGATTCTTCATTATTTGTTGTTTTTCCAATGTGAAGTTTTACTTATATGTATTTTTAAAAAAGACGGGTTTCGATCGGTCGAATCCATGGTCACAGGTTGAATAAAACCACCTATCTTTGCAACTGGTTGACTGTTTCGGATTCATTTACTCATCCCTAACCATTGCTGAGGCGTGACCATGTTCAAAATACTACAGTTAGTAAATATTACAATACGCATTTCACGAAGTTTCAGTTGAAAAATACATACTTTTAACAGATTCACTCCTGAGCATTATCGTTCGCGTCACGTTACAGCTGTTACACAGTACACGATAAATGTTCTGATAGGCCACGTTTAACTTCATTTTTGCACTACTCGGGGAACATGTGTCGGTTGTCTGAATGCGTCTGCACGTTCCCTAATGAGGAATACAGCGTCCCAGACGCGACCAAGCAGTTCATCTCGCCTATAAGTCCACGCCTTCCTTTTGTACACCTCAGACGTCATCCAACCGCATAAACAAAAGTCTAATTGCGTAAGGTCTGGCGATCTTTGTGGCCGGTTAATTGTACTTCCACGGCCAATCTACGATTAGGGGAAACGCGCTTGAGACGTTCCCTCATACCTCTGGTAAAATGTGTTCTATTTCGGAAACCACATGTCAGTAAGAAGTTTTTTTGCTTCAGATGTGCGTTCCTGTCATATCTCTGAATATTGACCATGGTTGCTGGTGGGTGGTGTAGATTTAGATGTAGAATGTCAGGAGGAGTGTTTTCTCCAAGGTAACAAAACTTGTAGCCTCTCCAGAGGAGTGGTCCGTAAAAGGGCTGTAATGAAGCGGCATGCCTGCTTGACAGTGTTCGCGCGTGGCGGGACTGTACCGCAGGCCGGTCGGTGCGGTGGCGTTGTCGGCGCTGTTGCTGCGCTGCCAGGAATCCTGCGGGCGTGACCCTGCCGGCGCACCCACGCACGCCGACGCCGAAGGCCGGCACCAGCGCAGCTGCGGCCGCGGCCGCAGCCGCCCCTGCTAGGGAGCCCAGCCGTCCCCAAATGGACACTGCCGCTTCAGGCCATCAACTCTCGAATCGGGTTTCTCGTGTTTACACTAAATCAAGAACCGAGGCCACAGCCGATCACTTCCTGTGTTCACGTGCACATGAGGTGGAGATCCGCCTTCATTTACATCGGTACACACGCAATGTTAGAGACACTAAATGTGCATCAGCATTCACATCTGCCACCTTGTGTTGAGTAAGTCCGGCGGTTCTTCAACGAAAAAAGTGGCTTTTAAGCAACCCCTATGAATGCGAGGTAGCAAAAGGCCGATGATGTTTACAGCATTCGACGCCCCACATATTGCCTCTCATGTAACCACAGTATTAGTTTCTAATAGTACACGGCGGCGGGACATGAGGCATTCAGTGGTTAGCACAGCTTGAGGCTACGGAGCGTAATTGAATTACTTACTGGACGAGTTACTCACAACAGTACTACAGTACTAGGGGTGTTGATACAGTACAAAGCGGAGCAATGGCAACGGTAAACAAAGCAAACATTGCATTATATATACAGGGTGAGTCACCTAACGTTACCGCTGGATATATTTCGTAAACCACATCAAATACTGACGAATCGATTCCACAGACCGAACGTGAGGAGAGGGGCTAGTGTAATTAGTTAATACAAACCATAAAAAAATGCACGGAATATGTTTTTTAACACAAACCTACGTTTTTTTAAATGGAATCCCGTTAGTTTTGTTAGCACATCTGAACATATGAACAAATATGTAATCAGTGCTGTTTGTTGCATTGTAAAATGTTAATTACATCCGGAGATATTGTAACCTAAGTTGACGCTTGAGTACCACCCCTCTGCTGTTCGATCGTGTGTATCGGAGAACACGGAATTACGTAGGGATCCAAAGGGAACGGTGATGGACCTCAGGTACAGAAGAGACTGGAACAGCACATTACGTCCACATGCTAACACCTTTTTATTGGTCTTTTTCACTGACGCACATGTTTTTTTTTCTACGTTTTCTACGTGGTATGCAGAAGTAATATGTCATCTGGCACTTGTTAGGACATACAGTCTCGGAATTTCAAATAAATTTATGAAATACCTTTTACTACTTCAGTCGCTTTTTACCAATATTTAATAGCACGATGCTTTTCAAAAGGATGCTGCCGTCACCTAGAGCATTACATTTACCATTTACATATACAGTACATTAATCTGAAGTGTGATGATGAGTACTTGTCGGGTGTGCCAGTGAGGTTACGTGCCGAAATTTAATCATGTTTTCCGGGAAATTTGTCTTGGAAATAGAGTACACTAATACAAATCACCATCACTTAGCGTCTCACATTCAGATGATAAGCAAAGAACATATCACCACTGAGCGCTTTCACAGTTAGATGTGTGTGAAGGAACGTTTGGTTAACGTCTGGATGTGAAGGAGCGAAGGGATGATGCCGCTTTTATTACTGTGCTCTGTGTGCCACAAAGACTTCCCGCGAAAGTGATTAAATTTTGGTACGCACATTTCATTTCATAACTCTCATCACACTTGAGATTAATGAACAGGTGAATGTAATGTACCAGACAATGGCGACATGTTGCTGAAGAGTGTCATGCTTATAAATATTAGTAAAATGTAACTGAAGCAGTAAAAATTATTTTAATAAAAGTAGATCTTTCAGTGATGCTAAACGGATGTCTTTCAGCGTCTCTGACCACCTCCGTAACGTTTACTACACAAAACCGTGCCGAAACGCGCCCCGTCTTTTATGGATTTCTCTGTGTCTTCTATTAATGTTGCGTAGTGAGCATCTGTCGAACGAGTAGTTTCTAACAAGGAACTTCATGACTGCTAGGTCGAAAGTTCAGTCTTTAGCAAGGCTCACTTGAAAGTGAGAACAATTACGACAGGATAAGTTTTAACTACTAATGGCTCATCATACAGACAGAACATGATTGTCCGGCAGGTGCAGAGCTCAACCTTCTATGGTATGCATGCATTACACTTCACAAAATGGACGTCGTCGACTTTCAAGGGAAGTTCAAAACAAAAGATTAGCTCGCGCCAAAAACCGAATGAAAAATGGCGCACCACATGTAATCACAAATGTTCGCACCATCAAGAAGGAAGACGAACTCCTTGGGAGTTACAAATCGTGCAGGGCGTTCAGCTGGCATTCCATTCTTAAAGAGTGCATACAGAATCATATTGGTGTAACGTGGTAGTGATAACTGATGGAATGTAATAGCAAGCAACCGAATGCCATACAGTTTGTCGTGGGGCTTATGCTGAAACTGGCTATCGTTAAAACCGTATCTGCAAAAAATGGTTCAAATGGCTCTGAGCACTATGGGACTTAACATCTGAGGTCATCAGTCCCCTAGAACTTAGAACTACTTAAACCTAACTAACCTGAGGACAGCACACACATCTATGCCCGATGCAGGATTCGAACCTGCGACCGTAGCGGTCTCGCGGTTCCAGACTGAAGCGCCTAGAACCGCTCGGCCACTCTGGCCGGCCCGTATCTGCAGATACTGAGGTAATATATTTTATAGGTATAGAAAAATCGAACATCCAGAGGCTGAATTTGTCCAGTGTTTCCAGGTGGTAAGAAGTGCAATGTTAAACACTTTTCAGAAGGGATAGTTTGCTTTGAAGAAGTATCATTTTTATACCCTGAGCAGGAATCAAGCAAAAGAAAGTGCTCATAGCATAGCCAGGGCCATTTTTTCCACTCTTGCTTGCTGTGACAAACATTCCCTACCGCCCTTGCAAGCTCTCGCACACGAGAAATAATCGTAAGGGGCAGAGCACTTACAACTTCTCACAGCACAATAAATTAGTTTCCAGACGATTTACTATCCAGATTAACAGTCGGTACAATTGTATAGGAATGCGTCAAGGCATTGATGTTAGTTTATCTTGATACAACTCTCTTGGTACCTCTAATTTACAGCCGGCCGGAGTGGCCGTGCGGTTCTAGGCGCTACAGTCTGGAGCCGAGCGTCCGCTCCGGTCGCAGGTTCGAATCCTGCCTCGGGCATGGATGTGTGTGATGTCCTTAGGTTAGTTAGGTTTAATTAGTTCTAGGTTCTAGGCGACTGATGACCTCAGAAGTTAAGTCGCATAGTGCTCACAGCCATTTGAACCATTTTGAACCTCTAATTTACAGGGTTCCTTTCATACTCATTTCCACGTCAAATCCCAATTGGTCGGAGTTGAAAAACTCTTTACTAAGGGATGGGATAAATGCGCATCTTCAAGTTGGCGATTTGTTTGAAATTCCGTTATCTCAAATCTTTCAATTGTGTAGCAATCTTTTAAGTTGTGAAACCATCCATCCTTCCCTTGAAATCACTGTAATCTATGTCGCGTGCAGTCTGATGAGCATAACGTAGTAGGTCACTACCATGAACATCCTATAAACTGTATCGAGGATCCCTCGAACGCGCAAACAGCACTTTCTGTAACAAGTGCACCTTGTCCTCCCTCGAATATCCGTAGTTTTCTGATGCACTACACGTAGATGTTGCTGCAGACTTATTCGAAGTATGTTCATGACTATTTTTTTACCATGCAGAGGGGCAATTTCCATGTACGTAATTATGTTCAGTACCCGCTCCTTGCTCAACGATTGTCGTCCTTTACTATGTTTCAGAAAAAACGAGATTTGTGGCTCCCAGTGCTACAACGATGATGAATTAAATGCTTTGACAACCGTTTTAAATATCACTTTCAGTTGTTAAGCACGTGGGGTCCTGCCCACTCGTAGCTTATAGGGAGCCTAAAGGATGAGGCTTTCTCGGGTAGCTACACAACAATTCAAGCAAATCACATTAACAGTTTTTATAACAAATAAGAAGATTGACAATACTTAACTTTGAATTTACAACGGTGTCGCAAGCGATGGGCAACATGCAAACAAGTAATGTTCTTCGCTATAGACAGTGTCCATGTAAGCAACTGATATGAATCATTACTACCTGCTATCGTAGCACTCTCTGATAGGCCGGGTCTGGTACTGTGTTTCTAGTACTGTCCGGCCGAGGCTTCCAGGAGCGGCGCTTATACGAGGGGCGTTTGAAAAGTCAGTGCAAAGTCCGAGAGATGGCACCACCGGCGCGTATCGAGGTCATGTTTAGTTAGTAGCATCTTTGGAAAGAACACACGCGAAGTTTCAACCATACTGGTCCATTTCTCTTTGTTTGGCATTCGTATGAATCAAGGAATTCGAGTGATTGTCAAAAACTGGACGAAAAAGAATTTCGTGTGGTAGTTAAACATTACTTTATGAAAGGCAAAACGCCTCAGGAGACTAAAGAGAAGCTTGACAAACATTACGGTGACTCTGCACCTTCGATTAGAAAAGTTTATAAGTGGTTTCAAAATTTTCGGAGTGGCCATATGGGCACAAGTGATGCTGAACGTTCTGGACGCCCTGTGGAGGTTACGACTCCAGAAATTATTGATAAAATCCATGATAATGGTGATGGATGACAGAAGAGATCAGGTGAGTGAGATTGCTAGTGCTGTGGGCATCTCGACTGAACGGGTACATGATATTTTGCATAAACATTTGGACATGAGAAAGCTATCTGCAAGATGAGTTCCGTAATTGATCACGCTTGACCCAAAACGGAATCGTGTGAGGTGTTGCAAGGATGGATTGCAGCTGTTCAGGAAGAATAACAACAAAAAAAGGTTCAAATGGCTCTGAGCACTATGGGACTTAACAGCTGAGGTCATCAGTCCCCTAGAACGTAGAACTACTTAAACCTAACTAACCTAAGGACATCACACAGATCCATGCCCGAGGCAGGATTCGAACCTCCGACCGTAGCAGTCCCGCGGTTCCGTACTGAAGCGCCTAGAACTGCACGGCCACCGCGGCCGGCCAGGAAGAATCCGACGGTCGGCATGCAAACAAGTATTCTTCGCTATAGACAGTGTCCATGTAAGCAACTGATATGAATCATTACTCCCTGCTATCGTAGCACTCTCTGCTAGTCCTTTCGTCACTGCGGATGAAACATGGATAAATTACTATACTTCTGAGACCAAACAACAATCTAAACAATGTGTTACCCAGGGAGAATCTACACCAAAAAGGCGAAGACCATTCCATGAAAAAAATGTGTGAAATCTTATGGGACTTAACTGCTAAGGTCATCAGTCCCTAAGCTTACACACTACTTAACCTAAATTAGCCTAAGGACAAACACACATACCCATGCCCGAGGGAGGACTCTAACCTCCGCCGAGACGAGCTGCACAGCCCATGACTGCAGCGCCCGAGACCGCTCGGCTAATCCAGCCTGGCACCATTCCTTCGGCCGGAAAGGTTATGGAGACTGTCTTTTGGGACTCGCAAGGTAAAATCCTCATCGACTATCTGGAAAAGCGTAAAACTGTTACAGGTGCCTATTACTCATCCTTATTGGACCGTCTGAAAACCGAGCTGCAAGAAAAACGCCAGCCATCACCATCACCACAATGCACCAGCACGCACCTCAGCAGTTGTGGTCGCAAAATTATTGGAAATAAGATTCTAACTCGTTTCACATCCCCCCTGTTCTCCAGACTTGGCTCCCTCGGACTACTATTTGTTCCCCAATTTGAAGAAACGGCTGGTAGGACAAAGATTTTATTCAAACGAGGAGGTGACTAATAGATATTTTGTAGACTTGGACAATTCCTATTATTCGGAAGGGATCAAAAATTAGAACAGCCTTGGAAGACGTGTATAAGTCTAAAAGGAGAATATGTCGAAAATTAAAAAACGTTTACCCCAAACACGTAAGAAGTTTTTATTTTTGCACGGACTTTTCAAACGCTCCTCGTATTCCCTTCGGCTAGAGGACGCTCCTATCGTGGTGCGGTCTTTGTCAGCGGACTATTGGCAGACGTCCTCTCACAGCCTTCTTTGTTCTTACGTTCATCATCTTCGTGCCGTCCCTTATCATTACGCCGGAACAAAGCACGTGTAGTCATCAATGTACACGACGTCTACATTGTCCGCATAGTAGAGCGTATACGACACCATACATTCCATCGGATCATCTTGCAGATGCCACTTCTTTCTCCCTCTGTCAAATTCCTTGCGTTCCTTTCTGACGAAATATCAACTTTGGCAACTGTTTTACAGGGTGAGTCACCTAGTTAGAGCTCATGCGCTGGATTATTGACAATTTTCCTGGATACCCACCATTCGGAAACGGGACTGGTGAGGAAGGAAAGTATAGCTACTCGTGATTTTCTATCGTTTTGATAGGACGCAATGTGCTGTCTGGCTCTTCTTAGAACGCCCATTCTCGGAATGTTAAAAGTAATCCTCTTCGTGATGCACAGCTGCTATCTTTTAGCGTCTGCCACTGGACTTCGTTAAGCACCTTTGTGAAGTTCTCACTTCTGCTGAACGAACCTGCGGCGGAATGATCATCGTTGTTATCTTTTCTGTTAATCCAGACTAACGGGTCATACCCCAAAATCGGTGCAACGAGTGTTTCTTAACCACTTCTTTTGTGGAGGAATTATGTTTACTTACGATTCTACGAATGAATTTGAGCGTGACGTAAGCTTTTTCTACAATACTTACATGAGCTCATTACACTTTAGGTTGCAACGGACGTTTGCTTCTAGATATTTTACAGTTGTTAATGTTCCAGTGACATATCGCCGGCAGCGAAATCGATCAGCAATAAGTCTTTCCGCGTACTTATGTGTAATAAATCATACATATTATATTATTGTCAACCCAAATCCCAGCGCCAAGCGTAGATCCTCTGCATGTCTTCTTGCACTTCGCTACAGTTTTCTAGAGATCGCAACTTAGGTGCAGACAACGAACTCTGAAGGTTTTTGTGTGTTAGAAACGTCGCTAGTCTGTCATAACTCGGTAAGAGGTTCTACTGATAGGCTTCGGTTCAGGTTACTTACAGCGTCACTTGTAAAAGAAACGTCAACCGTTGACAACATTCCCGGGGTGATTTATTACACCACGCGTAACTCTATTGTTAATAATCCCATTCCTGTAGGAATCGGCTGTTTATCTTCATTGTAGGCGCGCGTGCTAAGCAGCGACCTTTATTTCCGTATCTACGTGCCAGTGGGAGGTTGAAACCTACCGTACAAAGTTATAAACGTTACTGTTCTTAGTAGTCGTCATAAGTGTTTCAGTCAGAATGGAGCAATGTTTGAAAAATAAAAAAAAATTGGGAGATGTCGTCAGCTAATAGGGAACACTCCGTCTCGTCGGATACAGCAGATTCTTTTCGAGAGGCATAATAAAACAGAAATATCTGATCATGAAACTAACAGTGAAGTAGAAGACGTTTGCGAAGAAAACGAAATAATTATAATAATAAGACAATTGGCTATATTTGTGGATAAAAAGGTATTGCTTGACTGCGTTTCTTGACATTTAGAATGGAATACTTTTCGTTATTTTTAGTTTGCTAGTTTTACTATCATTTTTTAAATTGAAAACTCATCGTATGCTTTTTCTCTACAGTTTACTTAATAGACAATTATTTGATCTCAGAAAATATTTCTGAACATTGTTTAAGCAGATTGTTTCTTTTCAAGTTAATTTCAAAAACTTTTAAGAGGCCAATGTTAATGTAAGAACCTCATTGTTGGTAAGATCATGTTTTCTTCATTAACAAAGATTAATTTTTCATAAATGAAAGTCCTCCTTTTATTGATTCCTTAACAATACTTTCGAGAAACGGTAGTAAAGAGATTTCAGATAGTTTTTGTTTCCACGAAGTTATTAATGTCATTCTAAATAGTGAGTGTATTCAAGAGTTAATACAAGATGAATAAAAGTGAAGCAATAAAGGATAAAGTAAGTAGTGTGTTTGGTCAGAGAACGCAGGATATATTTGTAACAAAGACAAATTTATCGACATAACCGAGAGAAATTTTACATAATAAAGAAATAAGGGTTATTAGTCGTAGTAGGGTCACTGGCGCCATGACAAGTGAAGTTCGACATCGATGTGGCGTTTAAAAGTAGTTGTGTTGTACGAGGTTCGTTATTATGCAGGGTGAGTCACTAACTATTGCCACGTAGAATAACTCCGAAAGTATGATACTAGCTGAAAAGTTTGTGGGACAAATGTTGAATGGGAAACGGGGCCCATAATATGACGTTGGTTTTTTTGTTGCTAGGTCGGGTCGCGTCAGAGATATAAAGGTCCACTTTGTTTTTTTAAATGGGATGCTATAGTTTGGCACTTATTTTCTCATAGCGGCAGTGGAGACGAATCCGATGATGTGTAACAGTAAGGACTTTCAGAATGAGATTTTTCACTCTGCAGCGGAGTGTGCGCTGAGATGAAACTTCCTGGCAGATTAAAACTGTGTGCCCGGCCGAGACTCGAACTCGGGACCTTTGCCTTTCGCGGGCAAGTGCTCTACCATCTGAGCTACCGAAGCACGACTCACGCCCGGTCCTCACAGCCTTAGTTCTGCCAGTAGAGTTTGGAAGGTAGGAGACGAGATACTGGGATAGTTGTTGCAGAAATACGAAAGAGCAGTCGTGTCATTTAAAATGTTTTGTATCTATATTCAGCTCGATAGTTTAAAAAATACCGTGACTGCCATTCTTTTTAAGAGAAATATTTTCCTAAAGACATTTGAACTAGGGAGGATGATTGTGAACCAGATGCCGACAGCGATCAAGTGACGGAGGACTAGATGCAGTAGACAGCGCGTTGTGCCGGTGTGGGCCGGCTGTGTGTGTGTGTACGAGTATGCGCGCTCAGCGGACGTTGCCCCCGCACACTCTGACTCGCCCATAGCTCACGACCCGGCCAGAGATGCTCCGTGACCGCCCCGCAGTGTCCGGGTACTCGCAGAATGTGCCCGGGTACTTCCCCCCTGCCATTTTAGATCGGTATCACCGCTGGAAGACGGCCTCGTCAGTGACTGTATTCTTGTTTTCTCCTTTGTTTTTCTACGTAAACTGGCTTTGCATATAGGGGTACCTATGTTGTGACGCCTTAGCTAAGAGAGTACATAATAATGAGTTGGATGATCGCCAGTGACAATAAGAATCTTGGGTGCCCCTGTCAAATTTGCTTGCGTGTCCAAAGCTACGCCGTACGAACAGTATCTGTGCTGTTTCGCCTTCCGGTCCGTACGCAATAATCTTGACCTGTCATGTATAATCAACACACAATAAGATTGCGGTGCGTAGCGTCATTGTGTACTCATTCACATGAGCGGAATTCACTATTGTGAACACATTTTCGATTTTCAGAGAACTGTTTTTGCTTCTGACCGTAACGTTTGTTTTAATAATCACCACAGAAATTTCGATTGTAAAGTCATTTTCAACTAGAAGACACCGAGCCTACACACATGGCAGAAATGGAAAGACATTCTGGCGTCCAGCCATGCCTTCACTTTTAATTTTTTTTGTCGGATGATTTATCAAAAATCAATGTTCCAGAAACAGTCCGTAATACGGGTTCTGAAAATTACTTTCATTTTGTTCTATCATGTCAAGATTTCTCACAAAATAAAATACCATATTTGAACGAGTCAAGTAATCCGTACATATTATAAAAATGAATGTATTTACAGAATTTTTGTGTCGCTGACGCCGGCCGCGGTGGCCGTGCGGTTCTGGCGCTGCAGTCCGGAACCGCGAGGCTGCAGTCCGGAACCGCGAGGCTGCCTCGGGCATGGGTGTGTGTGATGTCCTTAGGTTAGTTAGGTTTAAGTAGTTCTAAGTTCTAGGGGACTTATGACCTAAGATGTTGAGTCCCATAGTGCTCAGAGCCATTTGAACCATTTTTTTGTGTCGCTGACAACCCGTAAAAAATGATAACCGAAAAACTTCATCGCTTACAACATTATCGCTGTTTATGCAGTAAATCTGCCGCATGAAGCTTCACGTGTTACTTTATTACTTCTTCACCGCTAACTGTATTCGCGACACGTAATGGAGACAGTATTCACACGTGCCACTGGAGACACCACAAAAACCATTGCACTGTACGATAAATAGTTAAGCAGATACGATGGCAAATAGTAAGATGCAAGAAAAACTGCCGTTTTAATTGATTACTTCTTTACTATTGACACTATTCGCAAAACATCTCACAGACAGTAGCCACATATTTCACTGGATGTACCTGCAAAATTATGTCAGTGTACGACTCATATTTGAGAAGGTACGATGTCATAAATATTGAGCTACGTGAAAACTAAACTGCAGGGCGAAACGTGCTGGAAGTAGAGGTGGAATATGTTAAATATTTGTGAAATACACTGGGGTGACAAAAGTCACGGGGTACCTTGTACGAGGGCAGTTCAATAAGTAATGCAACACATTTTTTTTTTTCTGAAACAGGGGTTGTTTTATTCAGCATTGAAATACACCAGGTTATTCCCCAATCTTTTAGCTACACAACACTATTTTTCAACGTAATCTCCATTCAGTGCTGCGGCCTTACGCCACCTTGAAATGAGGGCCTGCATGCCTGCACGGTACCATTCCACTGGTCGATGTCGGAGCCAACGTCGTACTGCATCAATAACTTCTTCATCATCCGCGTAGTGCCTCCCACGGATTGCGTCCTTCATTGGGCCAAACATATAGAAATCTGACGGTGCGAGATCGGGGCTGTAGGGTGCATGAGGAAGAACAGTCCACTGAAGTTTTGTGAGCTCCTCTCGGGTGCGAAGACTTGTGTGAGGTCTTGCGTTGTCATGAAGAAGGAGAAGTTCGTTCAGATTTTTGTGAACAATTGTGACAGCACTACCAAAAGAGATGTCAAGTTGAGCACTGAGTTGTTTGATGGTGATCCGTCGATCATCTCGAACGAGTGTGTTCGCACGCTCCGCCATTGCAGGAGTCACAGCTGTGCACGGCCGGCCCGCACACGGGAGATCAGACAGTCTTGCTTGACCTTGCGGCGATGATGACACACGCTTTGCCCAACCACTCACCGTGCTTTTGTCGACTGCCAGATCACCGTAGACATTCTGCAAGCGCCTATGAATATCTGAGATGCCCTGGTTTTCCGCCAAAAGAAACTCGATCACTTCCCGTTGTTTGCAACGCACATCCGTTACAGACGCCATTTTAACAGCTCCGTACAGCGCTGCCACATGTCGGAAGTCACTGAAACTATACGAGACGAAGCGGGAATGTTTGAAAATATTCCACAAGAAATTTCCGGTTTTTTCAACCAAAATTGGTCGAGAAAAAAAATGTGTTGCATTACTTATTGAACTGCCCTCGTAATATTTTGTCGGACCTCGTTTTGCTCGTTGTAGTGCAGCACTTCGACATGGCATGGACTCAACAAGTCGGCGGAAATACCCTGCAGTAGTATTGAGCCATGCTGCCTTTATAGCCGTTCATAATTGCGAAAGTGTTGCCGGTGCAGGATTTTGTCCACGTACTGACTTCTCGATTATGTCCCGTAAGTGTCACATGGGATTCATGTCGGACGATCTGTGGGGCTAAATCATTCGCTCGAGTTGTCTAGAATGTTCTTCAAATAAATCGGGAACCATTGTGGCATGGTGACATGGCACATCGTCATCCATGAACATTCCAGCGTTGTTTCGAAACATTAAGTCCATGATTGGTTGCAAATGGTCTCCAAGTAGCGGAACACAACCATTTCCAGTCGGTAGAGTCAGACCAGAGGACTCAGTCCATTCCGTGTCAACACAGCTCACACCATTACGAAGCCACCACCATCTTGCACAGTAGCTTATTGACAACTTGAGTCCATGGAGTTTGTGCCACACTTGGACCCTACCATCACCTCTTACTAATTGAAATCGGGACTCATCTCACCTAGCCACGGTTTCTCAGTCGTCGAGCGTCACGCGCCCAGGAGGGGCACTGCGGGCGATGTCATGCTATTAGCACAGGCACTCGTGTCGGTCGTCTGCTGCCATAGCCCATTAACGTCAAATTTCGCCGCACTGTCGTACATCCCACAGTGATTGAAAATTTGTAAATTTGTAGTAAATTCGTATGGGATCAAACTGCTGAGGTCATCGGTCCACAGGCTTACACACTACTTAATCCAACTTAAAACTAACTTACGCTAAGGACCCCCCCCCCCCCACACACACACACACACAACACGAGGGAGGACTCGAACCTCCGACAGGGGGAGCCTCGCGTACCGCCACACTGACTTCTGTGGTTATTTCAAGCAGTGTTGCTCGTCTGTTAGCACTGACAACTCGACGCAAACGCCGGCGCTCTCGATCGTTAAGTGGCGGCCGTCGGCCTGTACACTGCCCGTGATGAGAGGTAATGCCTCAGATTTGATATTCTTGGCACTCTCTTGACACCATGGTTTCTCGGAATATTGAATTCCCTACCGGTTTCCAAAATGAAATGTCCCATTAACCTAGCTCAGGAATCTTTGTAACATGAATCACCTATGAATGATAGGTACCAATGCACTGCCTTTTTATACCTTATGTACGAAATAGTACCGCCATCTCTATATGTGCATATCGCTATACCAAGACTTTTGTCACCTGAGTGTGTACTCGTATTTGATACTTGCGTACGTGGGCGGAAACACGAGTGAGAAGCTCAACCTAAACCCCTGGAACGATTTCAACCAAATTTTCTACCCACATTAGTTACAATCTGGAAGGAAATATTGTGGGGATAAGAACCACAACTCTTCTGTTGGGCTGAACGTGATAATGTAGTGATAGAGGGAGGAAATAGATGGACAGACAGAGGGGGAGGTGGGGGTGGTTGGATAAAGGGGAGGAGATTGGTGGAAAGGGACGGGGACAAGTGATGAAAAGAAACTGTAGAGGAGGAAGATAAAGGTAGAAGGCGGAGATGGACAAAGGAAGGAAAGCGAAGGACATAAACAGGGAGAGGTGGGAAGAGGAGATGGACAGATAGATGAGGATGAAGGAGGAGATTGTCAGAAATTGCGTGGAGGAGGAGATGGATAGCGAGGGTGTGAAGGAGGTGATTGCCAGAGAGGAATGAAAGAGGAAATGGTCAGAGACGGGTTGAAGAAGGTGATGAACAGAGAGGGGGGTGAAGGAGGAGATATACGAATGGAAGATCGGAATAAATACATGCCTTCAGACACACAGCTAGTTGAAGCATGAATATTATGATGAAATGTCAGTCACTGTCTACATTTTGATAATGATTGTTGCCGGCCGTAGTGGCCGCGCGGTTCTAGGCGCTACAGCTGGAACCGCACGACCGCTACGGTCGCAGGTTCGAATCCTGCCTCGGTCATGGATGTGCGTGATGTCCTTAGGTTAGTTAGGTTTAAGAAATTCTAAGTTCTAGGGGGACTGATGACCTCGGATGTTAAGTCCCATAGTGCTCAGAGCCATTTGAACCATTTTTAATGATTGTTCTGTATTTTAGGAATCACAACAAACAATTCTCTTGGCAACATTATGAATACACACTCTGTTAGCTTCGACTTTTTCAGTTTCCTCGCAGATCGTTCATTTTTAATCTCCCTCTTCAATATCGAAAAGCAGTCGGCTGCCTTGTTTTTCCATCTTCTCTGGTACCTCTTCTCCGTCTCCTTAACGTCTTGATGGAGGCGTTTACCTTGCTGTTCTCTATAAAATTCCTGATTTTCAGGGAGTAGTCACTAGGTTTGTGTAGGACGTGGACTTCTACATTCATGTTACAACACAGCATAATCGTCCGACAATTTTATTGTAGTTCAGATGTTTTTATCTAAGAACGTTTTAAGTAACAGGCGTGAAGACGTTTCTTCTTAATCAAATACGTACTCCTTCACCAATTTGAGAGTTTGTGAACCAAGAAAAATTCCATCTTTTAATTTTTCGTGGCCGATTTAAGGCAGTATCCGTCTTGTGAAAGAGCTCTTATAAACTGCTTCATCAATCCCAGTTTGATTTTCATTGGAAGAAGCAATACTTATTTTATGTTTTAGAAGTGGTTCATGCAAGACAGGTTAGTCTCAGGCGAAAAAGTCTCCAATTTTTCCAAACCTGTATACTCCATTGCTTTTGCTTTCCCAGCTACGCCACTCACGTGAAAAGGGGGGGGGCATTTTCTTGTACACAGCTTACTGCCCTAATAAAATTCCCTGGACAAAAAATAAAATAAACTTTATTCCATTGTGAAAAAAAGTTATACACAATGGAAGAAAGGTTTTGAAATGAGCATAAATAGTTAGTTAAGAACACATTTTTATTTTCAATCATCTGATATTATGGAGAATAAAGTAATAATTTCATGATCTAATCAGATATAATTAAAAAAAATTGAGATAGTTTTTGTGGTTAGCTGACCGGAAATATTGTTGGATTCCACTGTTTGAACTGTGTTGACCATGGCATCAGACGTTAGTATATTCAACGAGGTGTCTGTTTCTCTGACATGTGCATAGGGGAAAACTCTTTCTCTCGAAAATGAAGGTAAGATCGAAACTACAATCGACGTGATTAAAATAAAGCTGACAATGAAAGGCACATTCTTTAACTTACAATCCGGTAGTTTGTGGGCCGCAGCTGGCGCCCAATAGCGTCCCAGAAGTATTCAAAGGGTTCAAATTAGGTGAATGTGGAAGCCAAAATGTCGAAGTGGAGGTCACTATCATACTCCTCACTGTAGCACTATTCCGGGCTTGTGACACGGACAGTTATCCTGCTAGAAGATGCCATCGCCGTTGGGGTATAGACATCAGGTACGGAAGGATGCAGGTGCTCCACAATAATATTCACGTAGCCTGCAGCTGTTAAGGTATTTTCGATTACTATCATAGGTCCCTTGGAAGTTCAAGTGAATGTTCTACAAAGCATAAAAATGCAGCCTCCGACCTGTGGCGATGGCACGGTGCCTGTTTAGAAAAGCCGTTCGCCTGGATGATGGCGTAACAAGGAACGTGAATCGTATGACCAGGCGACAGGTTTCCATTGATCCATGGTCAAGTCTCGATAATCACGTGCCCACTGCTATCGTAATTGACGGCGTCTGTGGGCCAACATGGGAACACGAAGGCGTAGTCTGCTGCGGAACCCTATTTTCAAAAGTGTGCGCTGAACGGTGTGCCGAAACATTTATGATTGCACAAGCAGATAATCTGTCGATGAACCTGCAGCAGGCCTCTGCCTGTCGTGGTTTACAGGGGGTACAATCATCCGACCTCTGCGTTCTGTGGGAAGACGTGGACTTCCAACACCTTGTCTACTCCCGGTGTCTCCGTTCTTCACACACCTCCCAGTAGTTGCTTATGACTTCACACGCGAATAGCCGACCAGCCATGCTGTTCCAGAGATGCCTGTTCCCAGGTGACTGGGCCACAACAGTCAGCCCTTCGTCAGAGTTGGTTACACTAGTTGACGTCCCCATTTGCGATTTATTCACCTGTGCTTCGCTGATATTCTCGTATTTTTCCCACCGCGTCAGGAGCCCACAACGACACCAGGCGACATTCAGTCTCGCGGTGGGTAGCAGCCATAATGTTTGTGGTGGTCATGGTATTTCCAGCGTTGACGACTTCTAGAAGGATGTACCGTTGTGACGATACGTAGATATTTTTATACATCGTTATTATTTCGAAATATGGGTAGTTGCGTGCATCAAGAAGGAAGGTTCCGCTTCCATGAGAGTATTAGAGATTGTGGTTTATCAAGGGTTGGACACAAGCTGGGAAGGAATCGGTCATGGTCTTGTCGAAGCGACTGTCCTGTCAATCGCTTTAAGTGATTTGTACAAATTGTGAAAAAACTGAATGGACTTGTTTAATTGGATAACAGCTTCTATTGGGTTGGGTTGTTTGGGGGGAAGAGACCAAACAGCTAGGTCATCGCTCTCATCGGATTAGGGAAGGAAGTCGGCCGTGCGCTTTCAGAGGAACCATCCCAGCATTTGCCTGAAGCGATTTAGGGAAATCACGGAAAACCTAAATCAGGATGGCCGGACGCGGGATTGAACCGTCGTCCTCCCGAATGCGAGTCCAGTGTGCTACCACTGCGCCACCTCGCTCGGTAAAACAGCTTCTGTAGCAGATGTCTTATATGTATGATATTGTATACCGATTTATTTTCTGTTGCTTAAAACAAACACGTTTCACTGTTAATTGAGGAAACATTATCAGTGGTGGCTGTCGTTAATTACGCCTTTTCACATACTTTGAAATCCTCAAATTTCTCGCGCGGCAGCACGGTTTGTGTTCGATAAGGCTTGGTTTCATGTTCATTTTTCCTTTTTTTTTTCTTTTTTTTGCGAGCCCGTTTTTTTCTTTTGGCGTTTTTTTGCCCTTCACTTCTGTAAAACTTGGTACAAGTTTTCTTCAAAATTTTTTTACTGTTTCTCCCTTGCTGTACGATAAGTGTAGGAAATTTTCTGTAAAGACAACTTGGGCTAAGTTACACAAAAGTGAGGTTTAAATAAATGTAATGTAGCAAAAGGAAACTTGGGGTTTTCAAGTCGAAAAAACGCTAATGGTGAACGTAAAACCAAGCATTTTCGAACAGATCTCTGCCGGCAGCGATGGCTGAACCTGTCGACTTCAGAATATGTAAGAGGAAATGATTAACGGCAGCGACTACTGTCGATGTTATGTCAATAAAAGAGAAAATTGTTTGGTTTAAAATTTTGTTGAATCGTGCTACGGTTAAAAAATACACTTCTAAATCAAATGAAGATTAGAAGACGGGGATTTGTCAGCGCTCCTAGCGAATTTTTGTTATTTGTCATCAGGCTTGTGGCTAATTTAAAGCATCCCACGACGACTTTTTCTCCTGTGCCGATCTCTCCGTTCAAATAGAGCGTACACACAACTTACTCAATTACTAGTTACATACACAAGTATATTTGTATCCATCTTTGCCGAAAGTTCCTTTACTTCACAGCTCTCCCAAGTACCATGGAAGTTATTTCCGGATGTCTTAAACCGTGTCCTAGCATCATGTCTCTTCTTGCCAGAGCCGCACGGGGTAGCGGCGCGGTCTAGCGCTTTGCCACGGTTCGTGCGGCTTCCCCCGTCGGAGGTTCGAGTCCTTCCCCCGGCATGGGTGTGTGTGTGTGTGTTGTCCATAGAGTAAGTTAGATTAAGTTGTGTGTAAGCTTAGGGACCCATGACGCTCAGCAGGTGGTCCAATAAGAACTTACCACAAATTTCCGAAACATTTCCTTCTCGTTAGTGTTCTCCCCACATTCTTTTTCTCGCCGATTCTGCGGAGAACCTTCTTATTCTTTATATCAGTCCACCTAATATTCAATATTCTTCTACAGCCCCACCTCTTAAACTCCTCGATTCTCTTCTTTTACGGCCGGCCGATGTGGCCGAGCGGTTCTAGGCGCTTCAGTCCGGAACTGCGCTGCTGCAACGGTCGCAGATTCGAATCCTGCCTCGGGCATGGATGTGTGTGATGTCCTTAGGTTCGTTAGGTTTAATTAGTTCTAAGTTCTAGGAGACGGATGACCTCAGATGTTAAGTCCCCTAGTGCTTAGAGTCATTTGAACCATCTTCTTTTTCCGCATTTCCGCCAGTCCGTGATTAATTACCATACAATACTGTGTTGGTGGTGGTAAGTCCCTTTGGGATCAAACTGCTGAGGTCATCGAGGCTTACACGCTACTTAATCTAACTTACGCTGAGGACAACACACACAGCCATGCCCGAGGGAGGACTCGAACCTCCCACGGGGGAGCCGGGCGAACCGTGGCATAGCACCCAAGACCGCGCGGCTACATAACTATGTTCCAGATGTTCACACTCATAAATTCTCTCTGAAATTAATGCCAAATTTTGAGAATTGTAGACATTTTTTGGCCACTAATGCCCTCTTTTCCTGTGCTGCTCTGCGTTTTACGTCATCCTTGTCTAGCGAATAAAGTTTTGAACAGTTCTGCGCAGTTGCGTGCCGCCGCTACGTCCAGATTGTGTCGTAATAAGTTTTAGTAGGCGTGCGTGACGTGGTATGTCGGTTGGAGAGAGAGAAAGCAGACAGGATGCGTGGTGAGGAAGTGAGGCTGATTGGTTGCGGCTGAGGCAGCTGGACGCCCGGGCCACTCAGCGTCCTTGGCGCCCGCTTCGGTTCCTGCCGGAGATCGGAGCCGCAGCCGGTGCATTCCTCCCTCGTCACGCACCTGTTTAGTCTTCCACCTCCATTCGGAAACTCATTTACAAGTTTCTTCGTTATAGTCCTTTCTGCAACACACGTAGCAGCACGCAACACAGTGCTTTTCCAAAGCAGCGCTGAAGATCCCTCTGTGCCACCTGTGAAAGGTTTCGCCTAATTTCTTCAAACAGTACACTGAGATAGTTTATGTTAACATGACAGTTTCATGTGTGTGGTACGGCGTCACATTGCAAATAATTGTCTCTCTTGAAACTAACGTTTTGGCCGCGACTATAGTGGGTCTACCGTATTCAGGTTCCGCGTGTATTTTTGTTATCCAGAGTCACCGATTTTGTCAAAACTGTTCCAGCGAGCACGACACCACGTCACAATTTTAAAGACATGATATTTTGTCGCTAGTCGTGGAATGATTGGGAGACGTTATTGTAATTGGTTTCCGGTAATAGGAGGAGCTAGGGCGGGGAGGGGGGGGGGGCTCAGTGCATCCTACAGTGTGTGTTGCCGTGATAGGTAGTCATCAGCGAAAGCGGGGCTCGAGCAGTACGTTCGACTTGGGGACCATAACAAATCTGCAGTGTCAAAACACCAGAAAGACTGCTGTAAGAAAATAAAAATCCAACGAAACTTGCCGGCATGGATCTATGTGATGTCCTTAGGTTAGTTAGGTTTAAGTAGTTCTAAGTTGTAGGTGAAATGATGACCTCAGAAGTTAAGTCCCATAGTGCTCAGAGCCATTTTCCAACGAAACTTGATTACTTGCCAGATAGCCAGGAATGGCCACAGAGGCCATTTGAATATTGGAATATTCTGATAACGAGAATAGAGAGGATGGACTTACGCTTCCACCAACCTGGCTGCCAGCCATCAGAACAAACAGGCCGCGTTACCGGCGTGTAACCACCGCCGCGTTGCCGCATCCAGCTTGAGGAAAACAGGAGCCCACATTCGCCGATGACTACCAGTCATGGCAAACACTGTAAGAGGTAGTAAACAACAGCAGATCCCCACTCCCTCCGCCACAGGACGCCATCACAGTAAAGTTTCCCATTCCTTCCGCCACTAACGACCATTAATACCATCGTCTTTAAAATCGT